>NC_056731.1:1910520243-1910777743 GCF_019279795.1 Protopterus annectens
CATAACTAAAGAAAGCCTTGTGATTATCCTTAGTGTCCTGTGCAATTTTTCTCTCGAAGCTGGCTTTCTTCAGCCTTCTCAAAAAATGGAGGAGTTAGTGCACTTTCCTGACCAGCTGGCTGGTGTTTCTCGACCACGAAAGATTCTCTGATATGTGTATGCCTAGGAATTTCATACACTTAACCCTCTCTACACACTCCCCATTGATCATGAGCCCTGGATGGTTTGTTTTCTTTTTCTTGAAGTTGATGATAATCTCTTTGGTCTTGCTTACATTCAGGTCAACGTTGTTCCCCCTCACACCTACTGATCAGAGATGCCACGTCCTCTCTGTATATGCTCTTTCATCCTCCTTTGTGATGAGCCCCATGACTAGTGTGTGGTATCATCAGCAAACTTGATGACATGGTTGGACTTGTGCTTTGCATAGCAATCACAGGTTAGGATGGTGAATAACAGTGGACTGAGAACACATCCCTGTGGAAGCCTAGTATTAATCTTGATACACTTTGAAGTGTTCTTAACCGAACTCACTCTCTGTGACCTCTCAAATCAGCAGTCCATGATCCAGTTACAGAGATGTTTACTGACTCCTATGCATGCCAGTTTTTTTATCGGCTGCATCAGTACCACCATTTTAAATGCAGAGCTTAAATCTATGAACAGCATCCTCACATATTTGTCATAGCCCTCTAGATGTTCAAGAGAGCTGAGGACTGTTAATGATATGGATCTGTTGGCTCTGTAAGCAAAAGGATCAAAATCAGGAGGTAAGATTTTTTACACTTCTGTTTGATATTTCAACTGCACTAGAGTTTAACATACAGCTGTTGCACAAGTAAATAAAAGCCTAAAAACATATTACTGTTGGGTGAGACAAGAACAGCATAAAAAGTGATGGATACAACTAACAAACATATTAAGACAGCTTAACTTCAAGTTAAGAGTGACATTGCTGAAATACATGCTTCACATTCTAACATCAGAGGAACTTAAGCTTAAAGGAAAAAATGTAGTATCTTACAAAGTTAATACTCAATATCGGAGACAATTATGCTAAGAAACATTTTAAAAGCAAAAGTTTAAAAATGAAGCTTTAAAAGTGTAAGAGTTCTGAAATGCTCAAGAAACTAGCTGCAAATGCACTGCTGTAAAAAACAATGTGAATAAGCCAGCTACATTGCAAGTAGATATAAATCAGAATGGTATAGGAGCTGTGATTGTATGAAGGAACGTATCCATCTGCCATCACCAACATTTACAGATGCACAAAATAGATGTGTCCAAACAGAAAAGGAAGTACTGTATGGAAGCAAGAAATGTAAGGTTTAGGGCACAGAAGTTCAGGTGATAATAGACAATCATTTGGAATGTCGCCTTGGAATGCTAAGTCCCAAAATGTGGAGACAATGACCGAAAATCCAAACATTCATATACTAAGCCTCAGACTGCCATTTCTCAGAATATTCCTTTTTCTCCAAGGTATTGCTATCCTAGGAGTTGGTATACATAAATTCAAGGAGTGTGGAGGGCTTGCCCTCTCTTCTACAAAAGGGGGGGTGGCATAGGGCCTTGCCCCCTTGCAAAAGAAAAGTTTAAAGGAGAAGAGAGATGTTTGATATTTGTTCACCTGCATTTTCAGTCCTTTTTCATGGTGTTTCAGGACTCAGTATTGTCAGCCCCTACAACGTTTAAAAAGAGAGCCAGAAACAGACCACAAACTCTTGGCAAGGCATACTCAAAAGTCTTTGTACACAACACCTCTTACATTACACAAGAATGTTACTTAATCTACAGAAATATGATCTGAAAGTTACATATAGGCCAGGCAAGGAGCTACTCATAAGATATTTGCCACAGAAGCACAAAGAACTGTTGGAAAAAGAAATAGAGAGATTTCTTCAGTATCATTTTAGTTAATAATGACACAAGCAGAAGAAAAAGTAACAATTTTGAGATGCACATGTGGTGACTGAATATGCAGCTACTGAAAAGTACTGCATTCAAAGGCTGACTTTATAAAAAAAAAAAACAAATCTTTAAATTATCACATATGAATTAGGCAATCATACATTTATGTAAATGAAAACAAACCATACGGACATACTTTTAGTTGCAAATATTATACATCACAAACCATATTGTCAGTTAAATCTTACACAGCTCATTCAAAACCTGACTTCTTTTAAACCTCGTTCCTCTTTTTGCATGTACTGTTCCCATAATTCCCATTTTTTTCTATGTAAGTTGCTCCTACCCTTTTCTAAAGATCCCAAATTCAGTTGTTTAGCTCTTGTTACTATATGCACTACTTCTAGTACAATTGGTTTTCTAGTAATTGTTTTTTTTTTTTTGTCAGCCACCATAATTAATCTCAGCAAGGTCGTAGTATGTCTAGGTGATTCCGATTCTGCACCATAGCTCAAAAAAATAATTTCTTTAGTTACAACAATTTGTTTACCCAGTATCTCTGACAAGATAGGCTCTCCCTATTTTTTTCTCGTTGCCTATACTCAGATATCAATCCTTAGCATGGAAGACAATCTCTAACCTGCAGTCCAAATAAATTATTGGCCTCTTCCCATTCTAACTTTCCCTCTCCATTTACTCCCAAAACCTTGGTTGTTTTGCCAGGTTTCTCCAATAAATTCCACCCCTCTTGCCTATTGTCTGTATCCCTAACTGCAGGCATCCCTATAGGCAGGATCTCCTTTCTCCATTTCTGTGTTGGCTTAGTTCTTAGAATAATTTCTGCTACTTTATGAATATAATATTCTGTATGGTAATTGTTATTCTCATTAAGGATATGCATTCAAAACCCCAGTCCTTCCTTCTTTCTCGAGCTTCCCCCATTGTATATCCCTTTCCACTCTGAATTATAGGTTTCTGCTTGTGCTGTGTATGAGCCTAGGAGCCTTAACTTTGTTGCTCTGAAATACCCCTTGAAATCAGATAATCCCAAACCGCCTTTTGACTCTTACAGTCTTCCCCTCTCAGATAAAATCCTTCAGCTCTTTATTAACTGCTAACCACAACTTATCCTCTGGTTGATAACATGCCTGACCTCTGTATAAAACTAAAGGGACTAGAAAGATTTTAACTGCTTGTATTTTGCTATCCATATCCGTATAACAGAGCTTCCAATTTCTCAGTTTTTCTATTATCTTTTGTTTAGTCTCTTCCCACATATCCTTAGCTGCCACACCAGAGTAAATTTTTAATCCATACTCCTAAGTACTTGCATTGAAAGGCTGTCTTGAGCAAAAATCATCAGCAAAGAAAGAAATTCAGTCATACTCTTCTTTCAGGGAAGAAATAGTTTGTGTTCACAGCTTAATGGCCAAACCCGACAAAAAAGTTCACAATCAAATGAGACAACTGCTTCAGAGGATACTTGAAGACTGGAACAGTAAAATACAAAGAAAAGGCAAGAGATGATATTCTGGCCGTGAATGTCATATCAAACAAATAAAAACAAAGCAGGGCTATGTCATCTGTAATTCATATCATAACAATAAACCAGAAAAATTATGAATGACATGCTCCACTGTTACTGTAGTTACACAGCATCTTTATTCATAAAGCACAAAAGGCACAGATTTTTTTCCATATGAAAGAAATCATGCATCTTAGATGTGTACTATTATTCCAAAGCCCCTGAAATAATCAAACTGACAGACACAAGTGTAATTAAAGCATACATTCTCAGGCAGGAGATACCCGTTGCTTTCACATTTTGACACTTGCATAAAACAATAGTCAGAAATTCAAAAGATGTGCACAGATGAGAATTTAAACATGTCATTGCCCAGTAGCTAATGAAAAAAATATTGTGATAAAAAGAGTAGCTGCAATTAAGGAAACCAGAAATAGTCCAATATAATCTCTCATGGCTCACATGTTAATAAGATGATAAAAGGCAAATTATTTACTTAAATTACGTTACAGATGCCCAAATAAATAAGCACAGAATAAAGGAAATGCTGAACGGATATCATCAGACATAAACCTTACTATGATACAAGACCAGATTTGGAAGATTGAAAGCTGGAAGCAAACTATGAATACAAAATTGCAGCCTGAAACTGTAGTTAACGATTAAAGTAGCCAAATCATGTTCCCGTACTTGCTCAAGGAGCAGATGAACAAAAGGAATTGCAAATGTAAAAACCTTTATGATCAAAAGTTGAACAAAGACTCCTGAAGTTGTGCTCACAAGTAAAGCTGCAGTGTAGCAAAAACAGAGTTAAAAGTGATTCTAAAGACTAAAATACTGCAATTAATTTAATAGCCCATGCTAGTATACAGTCAAGGTCAACTTTAAATGATCAACGAAGCAATGTGTTATCTCAGATTATGCGCTACTCTGTATATAATTTGCATATACAGACTCGTACACAGACACATAACATAGATTACATAGAGTATCTCTGGCAGATTAAACGGAGGTAGCAGAATATGGGGTGTACAGCTTTGTACTTTTAACTGCTAATGATCTAGTTTACAGGAAGCTACATGCTCCCCTTTTTTCTACAGATTTCATTCTGAGTAACGATATCCATGTAGTTTACAGCACATCCACAGTGACACAGCATAATTTTCTTGCCACTTAAGAGACTACATACCAGTTGATGGGTCTTTGGTTCTGAAGAACAGCCTTTTGATAAGCTTTTTACTTCCCTCTGAAGTTCTACGAATGACTTATTCACATCAGAAACTTTTTCATCGTTCAAAGCATTTAACTGCAAATGAGTTTGAAAAAGAAAATTCAGAAAAAACACAAACTGCCTTATTTACTTGATTTCATTCTTATAAAATTTCACTTAATTTTCTGAATGTATGTAACTTCTACAACTGAAGAGACAAATTTACTGCAATTGCAATCTAGCATCTATGGTCAGTAAAGCAGTTAGGCTTGGACTTTACACCACTACAATCATTGAGGGGCAATAATAATGTCAAAGATGGACTGCATATACATCAACTACACATAAAGCTGTAGCCTGAGGACTAAAGTGTTAGTTCATGTAAAATGCCAAATTACAATGAATTCTCTAATTTTGTTTAAACATACTTTCTGAAAGAAACTGCACCCTAGTAATTCACATTTTTTTTCCTGGCAAGGAAGGCAGAGGCTTGGCATAATGGATAAAGTTTTAACCTTACAGATGGAGGATACAAACTGATTCTGACCTCTGGTTATTGGCTGCAGACAGACTATGAACCTATAAACTGCATGGATGAGAAAAAATAAATGTTAATGCTGTCAAACTGTGATCTAGTAATAAAACAAAAAGTATTGTACACAACACCACAAAAATGTATCCTTTTTAACAAATTTCTAAAGAACCAAGAAACCTATGTGGTATCAGATTTGTTTTCCCTGTGCTGCGTACATTGATGTGATTTATTCATTCTGATACTACAGTAAAGATATCTAGAACCACACGAACCTTAATGGAAAGTGAAATTACTTTAAAAACACAGCTCTGAATCTACTTTACATGCTGCATGATTTCCCAGTCCCTGTCCTGCTAATTACCATCCAATAATAAAGGGGAAAGGTATGCCTATAGTAAAACAAAGTCACAAAGCCTTCAACTGCAGTTTAGCGGGATAAAGTTCTAACTACGGCTTAAGCAACTCAAGTTCAGGTGGCCTGAATGCTTGGGGGATATTTTCCAAGTACACCCTCAGTGGAGGGACAAGGCAGAGGAAAACATTTGGATGGTGGGTGCTTTTGGTCCACCAAACCACTGTATGGTGGGCAGCTCATGTGTGAATGGTTTGCAGGATGATGGTGGTGTGGGTTGCCTGCAGTGAAACAGGGAGGGGATGCTCCCATTCTAACTGCCAGATGGAGGCAAGAGCAACATCTCTCCAATGTTTGCCAGAATTATACCCTGCTCTGGAGGGTATTCACCACCAGGGAATGGATCAACCAATCCCAACTACAGCAGGCGTTATCGTTGACATGGTCGACAGGTGAAGCATAAAAAGTGACAAGTGGTAAAATGTCTGCAGATAGCAAAAAGGATTAAGGCTACAAGCTGTTACAATGAGCTCCTTTTTCCGATAGTACAGGGGTTTGATTTCCTCAGCCTTTGTTTTTCTGTGACCTTGAGCAATTCACTTAACCAGGCAGTACGTTGGAGCAATTGGGAGTTTAGGCCAAGTTCATAGTCTCCTGGACTGCATGTCTAGTAACTAGCAATAAACCTATGTACAAAAATAAATCTGAGGGAAAAAAGTGAAACCACTGGAGTCATCTGTGAATTTGCACCTGCCTCTTGGAACATCCTTCCTTCTCACATTACTTCCTTGCATGATCATGTGCAAATCAAGAAAAATATTTAAGGAGCACCTTAAAAATGATAAACGTTCTTGCTTTAAGGATAAAGGTCAACCATTATGCAGATACACAGACAGAAAGGGTGCCTAAAGAGACTCTGGAAATACCTAAATGGAGTCCAAGCAGGTTCTGTTTTTCACCAAGTGTTTTTAGACTTGCGGGACTTCCAAGATGGCTGCTTGCTGAGTAACAAACGGCTAGTTTCAGCTCTTCCAGGGAGAAAAACTCAGAAAAGCGACAGTGAATTTATCTTTTGGGGTACATTTCAATTACTGGCTTGTTAAAGAATTCTTTAGCTGTTCAGTAAAAAGCATTTCAAGCTCCAGCTTTGGTGCAAGACATGACTTCCAATAACCTAGAGGAAAAAATACATTGAATGTGCTCAGAGCTGATTAAAATAAATGAAACAGTGATGGTATACATCAACTCAAACTACAAAAAGGCTGGAAAAATAAGCTTTAAACAGACATTTAGATGTGCTGATAAAAATGTAACAAATCAGAGGCTGAAATGAGGAAAAGGCTGGCTGAGTAGGAGACTGCTCAAGAAGATATGTTCCAAAAAATGGTAGAATTAGAGGAGAGCGCACATAAACAAAACCTGGGGTTTTCTGCTATGCCAGAGAAACTGGAAGGAACAAAAATAGAGTATTCATTTTATGAAAGCACAAGTAAGCAACTAGACTGGTATTCCACAGCAGGCATTAGCTGAAAGGACGCAATGTGTACATGTTCCAAACCTGGCCTTGAAAAAGCAGCAAATACCTACAACAGTAAGGATGCAATCTAACCAGCAGAAAGAGCAGATTCTGACAAAACTGTAATCAAACAACTACAATATGGTATGCAATGACTGTATGTTTTAAGGATCTGAATTCTTAATAGAGCAGGAGACCTGATTTGTAGTTTATTATTTTGTGCACAAACAAGTAAATAATCTGTACTGTGATGAAGACTTGTTGGACAAAACTGCTTAATGTATAGGTGCAATGGTGTATTAAATCTGGAAGCCCAGATTCGGTTTTGGCCATTCTGACAACTGTGACAGAAGGAGAAAGTACTAAATATTAAAGACGATGGAGTGTTTATGGACATGATACTCACTGTACACCAGGTAGAAAAGGAGCAAATTTATTGCAGCAACTGGGAATGTCGAATGATAGCTGTGAGATTCAAGCTGCTGTATCTGGACATCTTCAGAATATTTTTTCCTGGAGAATTAAGGTAATTTTTGATGCAGAACAAGTTTAGGAGGAAATACAAAAGTTTGCCCAACAAAAAGTGGGCTATCAAACAGAAGGGGACTCTGCTTCTTACTCTTCTGATAAAGCTCAGAGAGACTTCACCAGTGGCACCCTTATTCTTTTGATAAAGCTGACAAGAGACTTCACCAGTGACACCTTACCAAAGTTCCACAGGAAAATGCTTGAGAAATGGAGAAAAGCACAGGAGTGGACTAGAAGAACTAAGAGTACATTGGAAATAAACGAGACTGGTGGGCCATGGAGATCAATGGGAAGAAAACCAGCTACTCTGAAACTAATGAATAAATGTGGGATTATAAAGCATCAATCACATTTATGAAATATGGCTGAATAATCAATACTGGAAACATTGGACTTTACCTTCATTTAACTTGTAGGGGGCTCCAAAGCATTTGCCCTACTTCATGCCATTAATGTTTGGAAGAACATTAAGTGGAAGGGAAAAGGAGGGAAAGAAGTAACCAAGCAAAACAATGTTTGTGAAATATTTCATGGCAACACTGCATGTTATATGTACTTCCAGCTATTTTTGTGTTACAAGGATACTAAACAGGAACCTTTTTTCCTTCTTTAGTTTTAAGAAATGTAAGCACTGCAGTGTGAAAAAGGGAGAAAGCCTGGACAAAAATAAGACAACAGGCTGCAATCTTGGGTTGCTGACGTGGGGTGGGGTACAAATGTACACAGATCATGACACACGTAGATTTAATATCCTTTTTCTTACTTTTTTTCCATACGGGAATGAATGGATTAAGGTCATTGGCTCTATCTAACATGTTTTAAGTTGAAGCAGATAAGAGAACACTGAATGTAATGAAAAGTTTTCCTTAAGCAAGTAAATGTTCACAGTGTAACATAAGCTTGTAGCTGAAGGCAACTGTGTGTCTAGTTCTTATATTTCTATAGAAACAAGCCGATAAGTGGGAAGTACTTTAAGACTAAAAGTTAATGCTCTCTGAAAGCATTCAAGTTGTTTTACATCTGGGAGAAGAATAAAGACAAACAAAAATCTGACAGCACTTAGTGTAAGTAGAAGCACAGGCTGTACCATGCGTCTTAGCATGGATAACCTTAATTATATGTCAATTAAACCCTGTGAGTGTAGCCATCAATCTGGAATAATTGTTCATATTAGGAGAATTAAACTTAGTTATTGGAAGATTGTACATAGTTTTGCGGGTTTGTATTAATACATTATGGGCGTATTCTGGGGATGTGCTTGTTCTTTTGTTTGAGGGCTTTCATTAAAACAAAGACTCATGGAAGATGTGACATAGGTTCAAATGGACATGACAAACTGTATAAAAGATCAACCTGCCAAACATTAATACTTGCACGTAACACACAAGCTGAAAATATACATTTAAAAAGTTGTTAAACATAAGAAGTTATTGTTCCCACTTGTTATCAAAATGGCATCTCCTTCCATATTATCTTGGAATGTAAACGGTCTCACAGGTATCTACAAAAAAGAATAAGTTGCGAACTATATTAAGAAATGCAAACAGCTATGTTACAGGAGACACATTTGGAAAGAAATGAGCATATGAATTTCATAAAGGATTTCAGAATGGTTATTCAGCAGAATATCTGGGACAAAGGAAAAGGGGCATTCCTTACATTAATTGCTAGAGGGGCTCCAATTATAAAAGAGGAAAAAAAAAGATCAATAATGACAGATTTGTGGCCGTAAGGGGCTACTGGCAAGGAAGGAGGATGATGCTGGCATGTACTTGTATTCCACCTAAAACTGCTACAATGCAGCTTAAGAAAATTCTGGGAGAAATATTCAGCTTTCAGCAGGTAATATTACTTATAGGTGGGGACTGGAACCTGACTCACAAAAGTGAGAATGTATCTTTTGGGCCTAGAAAGGAAAATACAACAAAAGATAAATTTATGAAAATATTTGGTATGGAAGATGTGAATTCAGTACTAGTAACTCAAACAATTTACATAGTACCCAAGGTACAACAAATGGGCTAGACTACATGTTAGATTTTATGAATATAAATCTGAAATTAATTATGTTGTAAATATGCTGAAAGAAAAGGCTTGCTTAAATGCAGAAACAAAGTTTAAGTAAAATGTGATCAGCAGTCATACTAAATGACCATGGCCTGGAAAAGGAATCTGCTGAATGGACATTATTCCCTTACAGACTCAAAGCAGGATATGTATGCAAGAACAAAAATGCAAAATCTGCTTTTAAAGAACAATGACATGTTTTTCTGCATGGAAAATCAGGATATGACATAAGAACAGATGTACTTTTATACAAAGATCCAAATAAAATACAGGATGTTCACACCGTCAGAAAAGCTGATCTCTGACAATGTGTTTTCTCAAAAATATGTTTTTCTTCATAAAAAACAGGATATGCTTATCAGCATTGACATAAGAACACATGTTTCTATACACAGATTCAAATAGAATACAGGACAATGTGTTTCCTCAAAAATATGTTTTTCTACATGGACATCAGGACACTGTTACAGGATATTCACACTGTCAGAAAAGCTGGTCTCTTACAAGACATTGTTAAACAAGGAAGTTTAGTATTGTTTCTACAGGATAAGCAATTCTCCAAAATATGTTTAAAAGAGTATATAAAGAGCTGTATAAATCCAGTTGTTTAGGGATATGGTAGGAACACATTTGGTGTTCTGAGGTAAATGTTATATCTCTCACATCATCTGTACTATATGAGAAGTAAAGTTGGAACAGTACTTTTAAGCTGCAACGTGGTTTCGTTTGATTTATTATAAAAAGTTATTTGTTACTGCTCTTTAAAGTTGATGCTGCAAAGTATATTCTCTCATCAGTGTATATTCTGCAAGTTTCTGTATGCAACAGACTGTGAATGCAAATATAATCAGACTTTGAATTTTAGCAAGAATCCAGCCAGCAAGACTGAGTGTCATAAGAACACTGCAGATCCATCACACCAAGCAAGAAGCAAGTAAGAGCCATATAATATTTTTTCAATGGTGAGGCAGCTGAGTGACTAGCACCATATAATTTTTCAATGGCAAGCTAGTCTGCATTTGAACCTATAATCTGCATTCAAACACAGGAGGAGTGATGGTAAGCCCTGCAGAGGGTCACTTCAGTTAAATTGCAGTAACTAACATTTGTACGTATGTGTCAATTCTGAACAGAAGTATTCCAGTTTATGCAGCTTGCAGTAGTAAAGTTTTTTAGACGTCTACAATCCGGAGTGAGACTAGTTCAAGAAATTCGCAGTGCCATAAATTCTTCAAGAAAAGGGGGATATCCACTAGCCCATCAGTCCAGTGCCTGTTGTGCTTTCCCAGCTTCTCAAGTGACTCTGAAAAATTTCCAGCCATCTGCAATAGCAGCCTGATCACCTGTTTTCTTGCTAACTGGTAAGACTTTTTTCTGTGTCACATATTTAGTGCGGATGATGTTAAAACAGTTTGTATATTCTTAAGAGAGTTTTTATATTCTTAAGACAGTTTGTATATTCATATATAGTTTCTGTATTCCTAGACAGGTTGTATATTACTAGATAGTATGGATATTATTTATAATTCATGCAGGAGTAAACCAAACTTTAGTAAATTGCAATGTTGGTATACACAGCACATTGGTAAATGTAAAACCTTATTAGGGCAGGTTGATAGTAAGGCATTATGCAAATGTATTACAATATTTGACTGGTATCTCAAAGAAAACCATGTGAAATATGACAAATGTTTATTGTGTGCTTCAACAAAAACTGCATTTTGTGTATTATGTCATAAAAATATATTGCATCATATTGCGAAAGAAATAGACTGTAAAGACAGATCTGAAAAATTAACTAAGGGTAAAGTGTTTCCATTACATTCTGATGTTGAACAGTTATGTCCTGTCACCACATGTGAGTCAAATCAGTTACTGATAGAACCCCTAGTACATTTTGTTACAAAGCAATGTAGTAAACTTCTAAACGACAGACACAATGAGTTCAGGAAGCTTAGACAAGTTATACATACATCTTTTCAAAAGTGCATAGGAGTTTCAAATTCAGCAGAACAGCTTACTAAAGAATGTCAGAAAGACCATGCAACATCACAGGAAATTCAACAGAAGTTGCAGGGTAAAGAAAATAAATTAGCTGAACTGACAAAGACTGGGAACTTCCTACATACACAGTTAATCTGTGCAAAAGAAATATATTTTATAATATGTTTATGTTTTGAAAATGGTTAAACATACATGGTAGGATGGTAGGATCTGATGTCTGGACAAATCATTCTTAAATGTTTTACTTTCATTCAGTTAAAGCAAGACATCTATCAGTACTACAGTAAAGTAAAGCATATGAATGCCATTCATTAGCATAGTCAAAAGGTAAACAAAACTGTTCTAATGTATAAAATTAAATAAAATAGATGAGTAAAATTTAAAGTCACAAGACATGACATGCTTGTATAAAGATATACATATACAAGACAGACATGCATGTGTGTTTTTTCATCTAGAGTACATCTGTTACAATACACAAGAATAACAGGCAGACAACAGCAAATATAAATAATATAAATATAAATGTGTTGGTTAAACTAATATCTATTTTGTTTTTTACAATTTGTTTATAATTATATAGTAACACCAAACAGTTAAAGTTCTGAATTTTAAAAATAAAATCACAGATGGCATTAGTCAAACAGTTTTTGTAAAATTAATGGCAGGACAGTTAAATAGTTAAATAATTAAAAAAAAAAAAATACTGAAATCCATGTAAGGTAATTGTAAAATGATGTCTATTTATGTTGTATAAATGCATAGTTATGCAAATCACAATCACATTAAAGGAAAAATGCCAAAAGAATTAACTATAGTTTACAGAGTATGAAATGTGAGCTCAGACCTTCCTAGACTGAATGAATAGTTACAGGAAATGCTGGAAAGATAAGATAAACAACAAGACTGATTGCCAGGCAAGTAGCTTGAGTTTTTCTAAAGCATCATTGTTATTAAAACATAATTGTTAAAATGTTTACAGGCAACACTATTTAGTAATTGTCATAAAATGCCACAATTGTGCATAGATGTCACTGATAATCTGTTTGCAAGTAAATGTTAAAAGGACAAAAAAAAAAAACCTCAGTTGCATCAAGTACAGCCAGCAAATGGGCTATAGTATATATACAGTTCAAATCAATTGTGCAGGAGAATGTAAATGCCTACTAGTGGTAGTAAACAGCAAAAGCTTTATAAAAAGTTATCAAGTCAGACAAAAGTTCATAATTTAATAAAATAAATGTATAACCATAGTGTTAGGCTAACATACATTCTATTTTCACAGCATAGGGCAGGTAAACAGTGCTGAAGTACTACAGGGGGAGGGGTACTTTCTCAGTTTTACACTGACTGTATAAGAGGGAGGGGCACTTTCTCAGTTTTACACTGACTGTATAAACAGACTGTGACAAGGGTCTGAAATAAAGCTACATAAAAATAAATAATAAGGGTCTAAAATAAAGCTACAGGAAAAAAAAAATATCTCATTCATTCTTGACAATACTCTTTTAGGTAGAGGGAAAAACAGGTATTAGTGTATTAGAAATACTGGTAAACTGGATTAAACCTGACAGGATAAGATATTTTACAAGTTGTTAATAGCTATCATAATGGTTATTATTGTATTGTTTAGTATTAAATTGTATTTACAACCTGTTAAACGTAAAGCTATACAAGAGATGGTTTAAAAAAACAAGAGATGGCTTAAAACTGATTACAGCTATACAAGAGAGAATAAAGATATGCAAAAATGCATAAATGTTTCTAATAGCAAGAATGGTCACTATTTTTAATATGTTTTTGGCAAAACAATGTTGGTATAAAAAGCATGAATATTTTTAATAATTGTTGAGTATGTAGTTTAAAATAACAGGACATATGAATTTGGTATCAATTCCACTAGATATTTCTAAAGAGACAAACATTTTCCAAGATTTTGCTTAATATTAATGTTATTAAATTTGTAAGATTAGACTAAATGTACTTTATAGTCATTGTATGTACAAATGAGATTAATGTCTAGTAATAAATATGTGTGAAAACCATATTTAATAAAAAATGGGTCCAGGGTACCTACTAGATTGAAATGCATGAATAGCAAACAGTCTGTGTAAATACATACTGTACAGGATACATCGTAATAAGTTCAAAAGTAATTTGTCAAGTTGTAATATCATTGGTTTTACCACAGTAAAATAACTGCTTTCAAATATTTATTATCTAAGCCCAGTTCAGTACTTTATCAAGATGTTAATGGGCAGTTCAAAGACATGACCACAATGTTATGGTTAAAATGACATTGAAATTGTGTGTTTTCAGCAGTGTATAAATGCTTGCAGTAGCACATGGTTACAGTCTCTTATAGTTGGTTCAACAGTTGCAAAGAGTTAATGAAACAGTTCTAAGTCATAAATTAAATTCTGTGATTGCAAAAGAATAAATTGATCAAGTTAAAAAAATAAATAAATAATAACATTAAAGCAGACACAGCTCATAACTGATAAAATATTTTCACAGAATGGTCTGCAAAAGAAAAAGTTGTTAAATACATTCAGTTTTGGTAGTAATACTTAATATCATTGTATTAACTATGTAAAATTGCATTTTGATTTGTTGTATCAAACTAAAGGTTTGTTTCTTAATGTATTTTCTATATAAAATGTTTTGAGTATGTTTAAAAACAGAGGGAATTGTTAGATTTTATGAATATAAATCTGAAATTAATTATGTTGTAAATATGCTGAAAGAAAAGGCTTGCTTAAATGCAGAAACAAAGTTTAAGTAAAATGTGATCAGCAGTCATACTAAATGACCATGGCCTGGAAAAGGAATCTGCTGAATGGACATTATTCCCTTACAGACTCAAAGCAGGATATGTATGCAAGAACAAAATGCAAAATCTGCTTTTAAAGAACAATGACATGTTTTTCTGCATGGAAAATCAGGATATGACATAAGAACAGATGTACTTTTATACAAAGATCCAAATAAAATACAGGATGTTCACACTGTCAGAAAAGCTGATCTCTGACAATGTGTTTTCTCAAAAATATGTTTTTCTTCATAAAAAACAGGATATGCTTATCAGCATTGACATAAGAACACATGTTTCTATACACAGATTCAAATAGAATACAGGACAATGTGTTTCCTCAAAAATATGTTTTTCTACATGGACATCAGGACACTGTTACAGGATATTCACACTGTCAGAAAAGCTGGTCTCTTACAAGACATTGTTAAACAAGGAAGTTTAGTATTGTTTCTACAGGATAAGCAATTCTCCAAAATATGTTTAAAAAGAGTATATAAAGAGCTGTATAAATCCAGTTGTTTAGGGATATGGTAGGAACACATTTGGTGTTCTGAGGTAAATGTTATATCTCTCACATCATCTGTACTATATGAGAAGTAAAGTTGGAACAGTACTTTTAAGCTGCAACGTGGTTTCGTTTGATTTATTATAAAAAGTTATTTGTTACTGCTCTTTAAAGTTGATGCTGCAAAGTATATTCTCTCATCAGTGTATATTCTGCAAGTTTCTGTATGCAACAGACTGTGAATGCAAATATAATCAGACTTTGAATTTTAGCAAGAATCCAGCCAGCAAGACTGAGTGTCATAAGAACACTGCAGATCCATCACACCAAGCAAGAAGCAAGAGCCATATATAATATTTTTTCACTACACAGAAGTTATATTTCACAGAAATACATGCATTACATTAAAAGTTTTGATACACATGCAATAACTATTCCAGATCACAAGCCAATAATGGACAAGATAAAAACACATGGTAATGAAATAAAAATGAGACACTGGCACTTCCCCACCTGTCTGTTAAAAAGAGAGGAATTTAAAGAATGGGTAGGGGAAATTATTCAGGTGTTATTAGGGAAGTTAGAAATTTTTTCATAAGATATTGCTAGAGTGTAGGATAAAATGAATGTGGAGTTTAAAATAAGGTAGAAGTAAAAGAAAAAAAATGTGGTTAAGTAGTAACAAGAATTAGTGGTTAAGTAGTAACAAGAATTAGTGGTTAAGTAGTAACAAGAATAATTAACAGGGACTGACAAACTAAAGGACTGCAGAATAAGAGGCCCAACCTGGATAATATGCATGAATTTAGAAAGACTGCTGTCAAGGAACATTTTTTTTGGCACTTAAGAATACTTTTTTACTGATGTGGAGGATGACAACTGTTGTAATGGAAGAAGCCTCTTTTTGGTAAATAGTAGAGGTAAACTTGCCTTCAGCTGAATTCTTATCTAAAGTTATTGTGAAGACTGGGTGAAGATAGATGAAGGCTGCCAGCCTAGCCAGACAGAATTGTATACATAATTTTATCATTTGTAAATATGAATGTTGAACTTCAGACTTGTTTTCTTAATTGAAAGAATATGCTGTGAAATGTTGAATTTTAAACAATGTAGCAACATTGCCCTCTGCTGTAAAGAAAGCTAAGTCAAGCATTTCTTGTCTGTCCTTTGAAGTTGAAATTATTTCATGCCTGTCCCTCTGAAGTTAGAATTTGGAGTCGATGAGTCTGGAGTGAAGCATCCTACCTATTGTTTTAACTTAAGGAATAATTGTTAGAGTTTACATGTGGAATGTCTTTCATTGCTGTAGTTTCCTGCAGGTGCAAGATAACTATGTAGTATCTGTTAGCATGGGAACAGCAGAAAAGTGTAAAAGAAATGATGCAATGGGAACAAGGACTGCAACAGTAATTTAAAGAGAGAGAATCAGAAGGCATTAAGCATTTTTGTCTTGACTATCCAACTCAGCACTGCCTGCGTTCTATATGCAAGTTATTTTAAAAGTTTGTTTTCTTTTAGAAATAGCTAGGAACTAGCTTACCTAGATGATATTGCATCTACAGCCATTCCTGGCCAGAGCACCTTCAGCATGTCAGGGAGGTGCTGGGCAGACTACAGAGGGCAGGGTTGACCATTAGGCCGAGCAAATGTCAGGTGGGTACGGGGGAGGTCTCCTACCTAGGACAGAGTGGGGAGTAGTAAGATAAGGCCAGAATCTACCAAAGTGGAAGCCATTCAAGCATGGCCTGCACCTGTTACTAAAAAGCAGTCGAGGGCATTTTTAGGGACAGCAGGGTACTACAGAAAGTTCGTCCCCAGTTATAGTACCATAGCTGCTCCCCTCACAGAACTGACAAGGAAGAACAGGCCAGATAAGGTAGTGTGGACCCCAGCAAGTGAGCAGGCATTCCAGAAGCTTAAAGAAGCTTTGGAAGGACACCTTGTGTTAGCCAGTCCAGATTACAGCAAATAATTTGTTGTGCAGGTGGATCCTTCAAACCATGGGGTGGGCGCTGTACTTAGCCAGATTTCTTCAGAGGGGGAAGAGCACCCAGTGGTTTAGCTCAGTCGTAGGCTACAACCCAGAGAGGAATGCTATGCAGCTGTAGAAAAGGAATGTCTAGCTATAATGTGGGCATTGCAGAAACTTCAGCCTTATCTGTATGGAAGGAAATTCACTGTTATGACAGATCACAACCCCCTAACATGGTTAAACAGAGCCAGCCAGCAAAATGCCAAGTTGCTAAGATGGAGCCTAGGGGTGCAAGCATATCATATGTCAGTGCAGCATCGCAGCACCGCAGTGGGGTTAGCAATGGCAATGCAGATGGGCTCTCAAGAAAGGGAATGGGGTGAGATACACTCAGACATAACCTTCTCAAGCAGCGTTTCTCAAGGGTCACTTGAAAAACTAGCTTGAGTTCTCCGGGGGGGGGGGTATGTGAAGATAGATGAAGGCTGCCAGCCTAGCCAGACAGAATTGTATACATAAGTCTATCATTTGTAAATATGAATGTTGAACTACAGACTTGTTTTCTTAATTGAAAGAATAAGCTGTGAAATGCTGAACTTTAAACAATGTAGCAACATTGCCCTCTGCTGTAAAGAAAGCTAAATCAAGCATTTCTTATCTGTCCTTTGAAGTTGAAATTATTTCATGCCTGTCCCTTTGAAGTTAGAATTTGGAGTCGATGAGTCTGGAGTGAAGCATCCTGGCCTATTGTTTTAACTTAAGGAATAATTACTAGAGTTTACATATGGAATGTCTTTTATTGCTGTAGTTTCCTGCAGGTGCAAGATTACAATTATGTAGTATCTGTTACCCTGGGAACACCAGGAAAGTGTAAAGAAATGATCTAATGGGAGCAAGGACTGCAACAGCAATTTAAACAGAGAGAATCAGAAGGCATTAAGCATTTTTTGTCTTGACTATCCAACTCATCAGCACTGCCTGTGTTCTATATGCAAGTTATTTTAGAAGTGTGTTTTCTTTTAGAAATAGCTAGAAACTAGAAAGATTAGACTTGAGTGTTTTTCTGCGATGTCAGATCTGTAGTACTGAATTATTTTAAGTATTTCTGTGTTCTCTCTGAACTCTTGACTAGCACTGTGTAGTAGAAAGTATTGTCTTGTGGTTTTAATTATTCATTATTAAATATTTTAAACCCTTTTAACTGTGGCTGTTTTGTGTAGAGATAAGTTAAGCGTACATTTCATGTATACAAGGATCCTGTACCAAGTCACTCTAATAAGCCTGGACTGTTTAGTTATACTACCAATTAGATAATAATATTGCACAGTAATAATTGGACACCCTTTTAAGGGTCTTTGAGTAGCTGATAAATATTAGCTGGGTGGTGGCCAGTGGTACTACCGTATAGTCTGGGTAAACTCTTATCTCAAAGTGTGTGTGTGTCAGCTACTTGGGCAGGGACACAAAGCACTGGTTGGACAGAGAGGGTACTGGAGATTTTAGCTTGCCCAGCTGACTGAGATCTGAACCCTATAGCTGTGCCAGTGGGGAGTTTTATTGGGGACCTGGACAGCAAGGGAGCGACCAGCCCTGGACTGACTGTAATCTCTGTGTGCTCTTAAGGGAAATTGCACTTTACTGTGTGCATTTGTTATCCTTTCCTCATATATGACACGCCCTCTCTGGTGTTAGTGGTGAGGATTGAGGCTCCCTGATTGCTGGGCCAGGGCACGGGCGTCACAGTTATCCGAACAATTAATCTGTTGTTCAATGTCAAAATGAACTGTACATTTAAAAAAAAGTGGTGGTATGCAAATATTCAATAAACTGTATCAATCCATAAAATAAGGATTTCATCTAAAAAAACGTGAAAGAGAATACCATCTGTTTTTTTCCCATCCAGCTAACACTAAATTGGTATACACAGGTGTACAAGAGGCACCCACTGTTACATCTGAAATTTGATGGATAAATTCCCCTTTTGAAAAATAGAAAGTTGTTATTCAGTATTAGTTCCAGTAATTCTAATAGCACCTTAATCTGACTGCCGTCATAAGATAACAATTCATATAGCATATCTGAAAAGAAAGTTAAGCCAGCATCATGCGTTATGACAAAAAATTAATCACATCAATTGTAACAATAAATCACCTTTACTGAATTACCACTTGTGACAGGCATTTATATAAAGTAATCAGACTGTATTAAGTTCACATTTACAAACACTGTATTTCATACATACTGCTATATGTCATACAACCTAAGCAATGTTACATAAATTAACAAAAGGCAGGAATTGAATAAATGCGAAACATCTTTATTAAACCATCACTTACGGAGTCACCAGTTAATATTTCCATACCGGATCGGACGAGGCCCAGGTTAACAACGACCGCCACCAGTACTGTTAGCCAACAGGGTGCTGGTGGAAATTGGGCTACTGTTGGCCAAAGGAGGAGAAGAGGCGGAAGGCATGGCCGAAGGCAGGAAGAGAGCAGAAAGGCTAGGACTGTGGTAGTGAGGGTCGGAACTTTGAATGTTGGCAGCATGACTGGTACAGAGAGAGAGCTAGCTGATATGATGGACAGAAGGAAGGCTGGTATATTGTGTGTGCAAGAGACCAGATGGAAGGGGAGTAAGGCTAGGTGTATCGGAGGTGGGTTCAAATTGTTTTATTATGGTGTGGATGGGAGGAGAAATGGCGTAGGAGTTATTCTGAAGGAACAGTATGCGAAGAGCGTTTTGGAGGTGAAAAGGGTGTCGGATAGAGTGATGTTTATGAAGCTGGAAATTGATGGTGTAATGATTAATGTTGTTAGTGCATACTGCTCCACAAGTTGGGTGTGCAATGGATGAGAAAGACAAATTTTGGAGTGAATTGGATGAAGTGGTGATGACTGTACCCAAGGGTGAGAGAGTGGTGATTGGAGCAGATTTAAATGGGCATGTTGGTGAAGGGAACAGTGGGGATGAGGAAGTGATGGATAGGTATGGTGTTAAACAAAGGAATGCAGAAGGTCAGATGGTAGTGGATTTTGCGAAAAGGATGGATATGGCTGTGGTGAATACGTATTTTAACAAGAGGGAGGAGCATAGGGAGACATACAAGAGTGGAGGAAGATGCACACAGGTGGATTATATCTTATGTAGGAGAGCCAGTTTGAAGGAGATTGGAGACTGTAAAGTGGTGGCCGGAGAAAGTGTAGTTAGGCAGCATAGGATGGTGGTTTGTAGGATGACGTTGGTGATCAAGAAGAGGAGGAGGAGGAGGAGGAGTGTGAGGGCAGCACCAAGGATCAAATGGTGGAAATTGAAAAAGGGTAATTGTGAGGTGGAGTTCAGGGATGAGTTAAGACAGGCACTGGGTGGCAGTGAAGAGTTACCAAATAGCTGGGCAACTACAGCAGAGCTAGTAAGGGAGACGGCTAGAAAGGTGCTTGGTATCACATCGGGACAGAGGAAGGACGACAAGGAGACATGGTGGTGGAATGAGAAAATACAGAAGAGTATACAGGCAAAGAGGTTGGCAAAGAAGAAGTGGGATTGTCAGAGAGATGAAAGTAGACAGGAGTATAAGGAGATGAGGTGCATGGCAAAGAGAGAGGTGGCTAAGGATAAGGCATATGAAAAGTTGTATGAAAGGTTGGACACTAAGGAGGGAGAAAAGGACCTGTACCGATTGGCTAGACAGAGGAACCGAGCTAGGAAAGATGTGCAGCAGGTAAAGGTGATAAAGGATAATGAGGGAAACATACTCACAAGCGAAGAGTGTGTGTTGAGGGGATGGAAAGAGTACTTTGAGGGGTTGATGAATGAGAGGGAGAGAAGGTTGGATGATGTAGGGATAGTGAATCATGAAGTACAATGGATTAGCAAGGAGGAAGTAAGGATAGCTATGAAGAGAATGAAGAATGGAAAGGCTGTTGGCCCAGATGACATACCTGTGGAAGCATGGAGGTGTTTAGGTGAAATGGCAGTGGAGTTTTTAACCAGATTGTTTAATGAAATCTTGGAAAGTGAAAGGATGCTTGAGGAATGGAGAAAAAGTGCCAAGAACCAGGATAAACCACAACACCAAAAAATGAAGGACAAACAAAATACCAAGAACCAGGATAAACCACAACACCAAAAAATGAAGGACAAACAAAATACCAAGAACCAGGATAAACCACAACACCAAAAAATGAAGAAATGGAGAAAAAGTGTTTTGGTACCAATTTTTAAGAATAAGGGTGATGTGCAGAGCTGTAGTAACTACAGAGGGATTAAATTGATCAGCCACAGCATGAAGTTATGGGAAAGAGTAGTGGAAGCTAGGTTAAGAAGGGATGTGATGATTAGTGAACAGCAGTAGTATGGTTTCATGCTGGGAAAGAGCACTACAAATGCGATGTTTGCTCTGAGTGTGTTGATGGAGAAGTACAGAGAATGTCAGGAGGAGTTGCATTGTGTTTTTGTAGACTTGGAGAAAGCATATGACAGGGTGCCTAGAGAGGAGTTGTGGTATTGTATGAGGAAGTCAGGAGTGTCAGAGAAGTATGTAAGAGTGGTACAGGATATGTACGAGGGTAGTGTGACAGCAGTGAGGTCTGTGGTGGGAGTGACAGATGCGTTTAAGGTGGAGGTGGGGTTACATCAAAGATCAGCTCTGAGCCCTTTCTTACTTGCAATGGTGATGGACAGGTTGACAGATGAGATCAGACAGGAGTCCCCATGGACTATGATGTTTGCAGATGACATTGTGATCTGTAGTGAGAGTATGGAACAGGTGGAGGAGACCCTGGAGAGATGGAGATATGCTCTAGAGAGAAGAGGAATGAAGGTCAGCAGGATTAAGACAGAATATATGTGTGTGAATGAGAGGGAGGATAGAGGAATGGTGAGGATGCAAGGAGTAGAGGTGGCGAAGGTGGATGAGTTTAAATACTTGGGGTCAATAGTTCAGAGTAACGGTGAGTGTGGAAGAGAGGTGAAGAAGAGAGTACAGGCAGGATGAAGTGGGTGGAGAAGAGTGTCAGGAGTGATTTGTGACAGACGAGTACCTGTAAGAGTGAAAGGGAAGGTCTACAAGAGGGTAGTGAGACCAGCTATGTTATATGGGCTGGAGACAGTGGCATTGACAAAAAGGCAGGAGGTTAAGCTGGATGTGGCAGAGTTAAAGATGTTAAGATTTGCACTGAGTGTGACGAGGGTGGACAGGATTAGGAATAAGTATATTAGAGGGTCAGCCCAGGTTGGAAGGTTTGGAGACCAAGCCAGAGAGGCAAGATTATGTTGATTTGGACATGTGCTCAGAAGGGATGTGGAGTATATTGGGAAAAAGATGCTAAGGATGAGGCTACCAGGTAACAGGAAAAGAGGAAGGCCTAAGATAAGGTTTATGGATGTGGTGAGAGAGGACATACAGGTGGTTGGTGTGACAGAGCAAGATGCAGAGGACAGGAAGAAATGGAAACAGGTGATCCGCTGTGGCGACCCCTAATGGGAACAGCCGGAAGAAGATGATGATGATGATGACTTACAACATAGGCAGACATCTATATAAATGAAAGCAAACATCACACCACAATCTTAGTTGCAAGCATTTTACATCACAAATCATAATGGGGCACTCCCAGTTGCAAACATTATACATCACTTATAATCTAGCCAATTATTTTCACTCAAACATTACATAGCTCATTTAAGTCCTGCCTTCTTTTAAACCTCATTCCTCCCTAATATATACTGTTGCCGCAACTCCCATTTTTTACTAGTAGTTTGCTCCTACCCTTTTCTAAAGATCTTAATTCCAAATGTTTTTCTCTTGTACTATACTCACTGCTTCTAGTAGTTGGGTTAGATTTTGATTTCCATTTTCTAGTAACTGCTTTTTTGGCAGCCACCATAATTAGCCTTGCCATGTCTAGACCGTTCCGATTTTGTTTCACATCTCAGAAAAAATCATCTCCCTCAACACACCAATCTGCCCACCCAGCATATCCAACAGTGTAGCCTTGCAGGGAATCCTTAAAAGTCCACCAACTCATCGTACTCCCAAGAAAATGTGTTCCCAGTTGCCTCTTTCTTTCCCATCACACCTCCAACATCTTCGGTCTACCGGAGGAAAAAAATCTCTGAAGTCTACTTGGGTATAAACATTTCTATGTAAACATTTCCAAGCAAAATTCCTAAATCTTCTAAGTTTTGCTGCATATTTGAGAGCCATACATATAATTTCCTTGATGTTTCTTTGTGAACTGCTCATTTAATCTCTCGTCCCAATCTTTTCTAACAACTTTGAGTCTTATAGTTATCATGGAAAATTTTATATGCTCTACTAAATTATTCCTTTTTTAATGGCAGCGTTTGTTGTAGATTCTACTAAAAATTCTACCAGTGTTGGTCTTTTGTTTAGGACCCCCCCATTTCTTTCTCTCTGCCTATACTCTGATATCAATCCTTGACAGGGAAGGCAGTATCAAGACACGTCAAAGAAAATGTTATTTGTCATTCGGAACTACAGAGCAGTGTAGCTGAATGAAATTACAATGCTTCATTCTCAATGCAGGAAACAGTTGCACATATAGACAGACAAATAAATAAAATATCACAGTAGAAATTTAATAAGTAGCAATTAGTAAAGTAGGACAGCAGTGAACCACACCCATTCCAGAACCGGAGACTAGGAAGACAATGAACAATATGAAGGTAATATTGTCAAAGTAAAATTGAAACAATAGCAGCATATCTATGATTAGATTGAATTATTAAATAGTATGTACATTGCACTTTACAGTCCTTCGGTGTGGTAGGTGAGCTACAGTACTGTTTTGTACCTACCATAAATGTAGATGTTCAAGTGTTCACACTGCTGCAGTCATCACACTTGGGTTATCCTGCCGTCGGGCGGTCCCGCAGTCGGCCAGAGTTCCAAAGTCTTGGTCCGGCATCAGTTGCTGTTGCTTCTTCCCTGACGTCAGTGTGCCAGGGGTATATAATATGCATCCAACGCCATTTTCTTCAGTTTTTCTTGCCCCAGATGTCAGGTGCCCCCAAGTGGGAGGCAATACATATTGCTAATCAAAAATATATATATAAAATAAAAACAGTACCTTCTGCTACCAGCAAATACACCCCAAAGGTTGTATAGGATAGAAGGCTATAGATAAGTCCAGCTAGTTCAGAGGGGATGGAGGGAGGGTAACCTGGACTGCAGCAGTGTGAACACTCGAACATCTACATTTATGGTAGATACAAAACTGTACTATGTTCGTCGTGTTACACTGCTGCAGTCATCACACTTGGGTTGAATCCCAAAGCTAGGTTTGGGTGGCTGGTCTATAAAGAGTTAGGATTGGCCAAGAGACCCTGCAGAACTACAATGGCAAATCCTGCTCTGCATTTAGAGTAGAGAGGCAGGTGGTAATGCTTGGTGAAGGTGTACACTGAACTCCAAGTTGCAGCCTCCAGAATTTCTTTGGTAGGTGGTACTCTGAGAAAGGCTGTTGAAGTGGCTGTTGCCCTGGTGGAATGAGGACTAATGTTATTAGGGACTGATTTTCCATGCTGTGTGTAGCAGTACCGAATACAGTGTCCTATCCATTTGGATATAGTCTGCTTTGAGATGGCCTTGCCTTGTGTTCCTGCAGCATATACAACAAGCAGTTGATCAGTTTTCCTGAAAGCTTTTGTTTTGTCCAAGTAGAATCGTAGCTGCCTGTGTATGTCCAAAGAATGCAGACGTTTCTCCCCTTTATTTTGGGGGTTTGGGTAAAAAGTAGGCAAATGGATGGTTTGGTTAAGAGCCACACTAGATACCACCTTTGGCATGAAGGTAGGGTTTATCCTTAAAGATACCCTGTCCTGATGAAAAATTATAAAAGGTTCCACTGCCATTAATGCCTGTAGCTCTGAGACTCTTTATGCTGAAGTTACTGCCAGGAGCAGAGCTGTTTTCCAGGATAAAAATTTTAGGTCGGCTGTATTGGCTGGCTCAAAAGGTGGTAGGGTCAGTTTTTCCAAAACGAAATTGAGGTCCCAAGTTGGTGTTGGTGCTCTCCGGGGCGGTTTTGTTTTTAGCCCCTCTGAGGTACTGCTTTAGCAAAGGATGAGAGAATAAAGGAGGATCCGTGTTGTAATGTGCAGAAATGGCAGAGGCGCGGATCTTAATTAATGAAAAGTATAGACCTCTGTCCAGCATCTCAGTTAAGTATTGTAAAATCTGAGGAATGTTTGGAACAAGAGGGTCAAGGCTGTGAGCCTGGTTCCAGGCGCAGAATATCTTCCATTTTTCTGAGTAAGCTTTCCTGGTGCTAGGCCTCCTGGCCTCCAAGATGACATCCACAACAGCTTTAGATAGAGGTGTTGCCTGTTACTATCTGCCATGCAGCCAGGTTTAGGGTTTTGAGCTGACCGTGCAGGATCTGATTGCTGAGTCAGAAGGTGTGGAATTTGGGGCAAAATCCATGGTGGGCCCTGAGCCAAGTTCCTTAAGATAGGATACCAGTGCTGGCGTGGCCAGTCTGGGGCAATCAGGATCATCTGTGTTTTTTCTTGTCTGGCTTTTAGGAGTACCTTTGAAAGGAGAGGCAGTGGTGGGAAGGCATAGACTTTTAGGTTTTGCCAGCTGAACAGAAGAGCATCCACTTTCCATGCTTATTTGTGATAAGTCCTTGTGCAGAATCTTTGTAGTTGGCCATTCACAGGGGAGGCAAAAAGATCTATGTCTGGACATTCCAATTTTTGTATTATCATGCTGAAGATTTGTGGATTCAATTTCCATTCGTGAGGGTCCATGATATTTCTGCTTAGGTCGTCTGCCAGAGTATTTTTCTTTCCTGGCAGGAATTGTGCTTGCAGGTGAACTTGGTACGTTAGAGCTGTGTTCCACAAGGTCATGGCTTGCCTGCATAGGGGATAGGAACAAGTGCCCCCTTGTTTGTTTATGTACCACATTACTGTGGTGTTGTCTGTCTTTAGCAATAGTTGTCCTGGATGTAGAAGGTCCTTGAAAGCTGTTAGGGCATTTTGAACAGCCAACATCTCTTTTTGATCGATGTGAAGATGCATCTGGTCTGTGGTCCACTTGCCCTCAATGCATTTCCCTGCCATGTGTGCTCCCCAGGCGTAATCCAAAGCATCTGTTGTTATAGTTTGCCTGGCTGCGGGTTGGGTAAAAGGCTGACCCTTGTTTAGGTGACATGCCTGTGCCCACTATCGAAACTCCTGTTGTAGGCAGGGAATTATTGGAATTACTACTTCTAGACTGTGAGAATGTTGAGTCCAAACACTTTTTAGGTACCACTGTAATTTCCTCATATGCAGTCTGGCATATCGTATTAGTAGTATGCAGGATGCCATGAATCTCAGGGCCTGCAGAATTTTTCTTGCAGGGAGATGGGACGTTTTTGCCAGTAGTTGAAAGTATTGAGTTAGTTGCACTGGTTTGTCTGGTGTGAGGTAAGCCATCTGGGCCGTTGTATTTAAGCTGGCACCCAGGAATGTAATCTGTTGTCAGGGCACTAGTTTTGACTTCTTTTCGTTTACTGTGTACCCAAGAGAAATTAGCAACTTTTTCACAAACGCCAGGTGCTGTAGAAGAATGTCCTTTGTCTCTGCTTGAATGAGGCAGTCGTCCAGGTATGGATATATCTGAATTCCTTTTTGTCTGCAAAATGCAATTACTGGTGCCAGGCACTTTGTGAAGACCCTGGGTGCAGTAGATAAGCCAAAGGGCAGTGCAGAGAATTGGTAGTGCATTGTACCAGCTTTGAATCTGAGGTATCTTCTGCAGTTTTGTCTGATAGGGACATGCAGGTATGCCTCTGAGGTTCAGAGTAACAAGCCAAGCCTTCTTGCCCAGCATGGGTAGAAGCTGCTGTAATGTCAACATTTTGAATTTCGGAATATCCAGGTAAGTATTTAGAATTGAAAGGTCCAGAATAGGCCTCCAGGCTTTGTCCTTTCTGGGGACCAGGAAGAGTCTTGAGTAAAATCCTTGTCCTTGTTCCTGTTGTGGTATTTTTGTATAGCTCTCATGTCTAGGAGGGCTGAAATTTGTTTTTGTGCCTCTGTCCTTTGATTTTGTGGTAGGTCTGGCATTCCTTTTAGCTTTGGTAAAGTATGGAAGTGGAATTTGTAACCTTGAGACACAATATTCAGGACCCATTTGTCTTGGGTGATTGTTTGCCAGTTTTGGGAAAAAAATGCTAGTTTCCCCCCTAAGGGGGCTTCCACAAGGGACGTGCTTGGCGTACGCAAAGGAAAGTCCTTGTGACAGTTATTATCTCCTTATTGGCGTTGCTTCCATCTCGCTGTCCAAAAGAGACGTTTTTGTGTTTGTTTTGGTTACAGTTTCTTGTAAGGTTGAGACTTGTCCTCACCTCCTTTTGGGGTTGAGGTGCCCCACTGTCGTTGTCTATTTGAGCCTTGGGGTTGAGATCTGCCTCTTGGGCGTCTGTATCTGCCTCTCTGTGGCCTGACTGACACTGGAAAGGACCAATTTTTTGTTGGCCAATTTCTGCTAAACCGAGGTGGCTGTACCTGTAAGAAATCCTTGACTGTTTGCATAGATTTAGCTTTATCCTCCATTTTCTTTAAACACCTCTTCTGCCTTAACACCAAATAAGGTATCATGTTGTAAAGGAGCATCCAATGACTTTGCCTCAACATGATCAGGTAAACTCTTGTTTTTTTAACCAAGCATGTCTTCGAATAACAGAACCTGTAACTGCGGCTCTACAAGAGGCCTCTAAAGAATCAAAAGCACATTGCAGAGTATGTTTTCCCACCTGCTCAACTGCATGCAATTAATCCTGCATTTCTTTACAATCAGGAGCTTCTGAGCTAGCAAACATTTTTTTGTTTTAACTGAGCCATTAAATATTGTTGGTACTTAAGCATGTGAAACTGGCAATTTAAAGCTCTTACTGCTAAAGCTGCAGACATGTTTACTTTCTTCCCCCATCTATCCAAAGCTCTGGAATCTCTGTCAGAGGGTACTGGATTTTTTGCAATGGAAGCCTTAACCCCTTTTGGACCCTGGGAAATAGTTTCTGGATCAGCAGAAGGGTTTTTGTAAAGAAACTTGTGAGAGTCAGGGACTCTATAATACCTATCTGGCTTTGCTGGAGCAGGGGGCAAAGAGTCAGGAGATGAGCTGGATTCAGAGAACACATCATCCACAATGTCTAGCACAGGCGGAACAGCCAGGGGCCTGTGCTGAGGCAATAAGAGGAAATCCCGGAGCCTTTTCTTGGATTCTGAGTATTCCTGACTTTCCCAATGGAAATGTTCCCTCAAGGTATGTAAAGTTTCCCCAAAAGAGTAATCCTCAGGAGGAGAGGCTGAAGGGATAGATTCCTCAGCATCAGAGTCCTCACAGGGGGGTAAAGAATATCCCTGGTCTGAAGAGGAATCAGAGGAAATGGAAACCTGATCAGAGGAGTCATAGTCTGCATCCCGCCTAGGCCTTTTCTCAGGAGGGGGATGGGAACCCCTGATTAGAGTAATGAGGTCTTCGGCCATTTTAAGCATCTGTTTCTTAGGCATGGAGGACTGTCCTGGAGAATGCTGTACTTGTTTCTTTGTCTTTAATGGTACCTTTGTCTTGGCTGTTGTCTTAATGGTAAGTTGTGAAGGTCTGAAAACACCCTCAGAAGCCGCTGCCTGCTCAGCGGCTCTGGACCCATCTGAGGGATTAGTTTCCGTAGGCCCAATACCTTGAGTTTCCAGAGGCCTAGCTGTCTCCACGTGGGAGTCTGAAGCGGCCTGTGGCTCTGAGGTAGCAGGTGTCAGGGACTGCAAAAGCGCCTCACTGAGAACCGGTGAACCGGCGACTGGCCTAGAAGAGGTTTCGTTGGTTTTGGACCTCGGATGCCTGTCTTTATCTTTGTCTTTGCGTTTTTTCGGTATAGAAGTCGTCGGCTGATCCGACGGCATGGTATAATTGAACCTGCGGCCAAAGTAGTGTAAAGCAAAATCAAAACGTCTCTTTATAGTGTGTTTGTTGAATCTAGCACAAAACCGACAACTAGTGACGTTGTGATCACGGCCTAGGCATGGAATACAGTAAGACTGGAAGTCCTTATGAGGTATTTGCTTCCCACAAGAAATACAATTATTAACTTTTTCTGACATCGGTCTGAGGCACGAAAAAGGATTCCCCAAAGGGGTACTTAGCTTTATTGAAGACTTCGGATCTGAAATTCGACTTCGAAAATCTCAGGAGTCGGCCGACCGGCACTTGCGAACTGCTGCTGCTTTGGGCACCGCGCGGCAAGAAAGACTGAAGAAAATGGCGTCAGATGCATATTATATACCCCTGGCGCACTGACGTCAGGGAAGAAGCAACAGCAACTGACGCCGGACCAAGACTTTGGAACTCTGGCCGACTGCGGGACCGCCTGACGGCAGGATAACCCAAGTGTGATGACTGCAACAGTGTAACACGATGAACATCTTAGGATTGCACTTGCTTATTGCACATCCATAAAATAAGCCACTTGACAAGCTAATTATGCAACAGAAATGGTTGAGTGTTTCGACAGACTCATGGTTAGTTTTTTCCAAGAGTTCAACAGTCTAATGGACAGCGGAAAGAAACTCAAGTCTGGTGGTCTTACAATGCAGGCTTCTGTATCTCCTGCCTGAGGAGAGGCGAGTGTGCAGACCACTGGCAGGATGTGTTGGTTCACTGGAAATCTTTTTTGGCTATGTCAATGCACTGGCATTTGTGCAGATCTTCCAGAGGTATAAGTGAGGTGCCAATGAGTCTGCCGACCTTACAAGAGCCTTCCGATTCTGTTACAGCTCCCATACCAGACTGTAATGCTGGTCAGGACACTTTAGATGGCGCTCCTATAAAAGGTCTGAAGTATGGAGCTTGGTAATTTTGCCTTCCCATGTTTCCTTAGAAAGTGCAAGCGTTGCTGAGCTTTTTTGACTGTGCTGGATACATAGACTGGCTAGGATAAGTTCTCCGTGATATGAACACCCAAGAACTTTGTACCCTTGACTCTTTTCCACAGTCATCCCTTTCATCACTTGAGGTTTGTGTGATAATTGAGATCCTCTGAAATCAACAATCAACTCCTTTGTCTTGATAACATTCGGTGCTAGATTGTTGTCACACCAGACCAGTAGTTGATCACTCTTGTTCCTGTAGGCTTCCTCCTCTCAGTCTTTGACCAGGCCTATAACAGTGGTGTCATCCACAAATTTAATGATCCTGTTCGTCTCATGTCTAGCCATGCAGTTGTGTGTCAGCAGAGTGAAAAGGAGAGGGTTTAGTTGAAGTAGCTTCGATATCCGATTCTGAGGGATGACATTGTTGAAGGCAGAACTGAAATCGATGAATAGCAGTCTTGCATAGCAGTTTTTGCCTTCTAAGTGGTTCATGTAGAGCTAGTGAGATGGCATCCCCTGTACTGCGGTTTGTCCTGTATGTGAATTGCAGTGTGTCCAGCGTCACAGGCAAGATTGAGGCTATATGGATCTTTGACCAGCCTCTTCCAAGCATTTCATTACCGTCTAGGTTAAAGCATGAAAGACCACTCAAAAACATAGAATTACGTGAGTGTACTATCTTCTATCACACAGGATCTGTTAATGGGTCCAGAAAAGGATATAGTGAAGTTTTAAGCAGAACTGAATCACAATGTGAAAAAGCTGAATAAACACAAGAGTCCTACTTGTGGTCTCAGTGCAACTTTCTTTGACTCTTGGTTCTCACAGTTATGACTTCTGCTACTGCTCTGGCAAGACTAGAATTCTAACGTAAGAGAAATAGGTGAAGGGTATAAAATCAAGCACTTATCAAAGATTTATAAAGTGGTAATGTGGAAAGATGCTATGATCTCTGGGAATGAATGCTGGATTGAAGAGATGACGACAAAGTATGATTAGGATGCCTGCAAAGGATTACACCACCACACTGCCTGATGCTTGTAAAGGGCATCTTACTAGGAGCCCAATGAGTAGCACTTGTACATTTCAGGTAACAAAAATACCATCCTGACAGAATTCATGCGGGGGGGGGGGGATTATCTAGTATTCCCTCCTTTCTCACAGGTTCTCATTTTGATATTTCTGGTGGAATCCAATTAGGCTAAGGACTTCATGAGGGGTTGAATGTATGATGGGAGTGAAGGTCAGGCAATAAGACTTGAGTGCTGTAAAAATCAACAAAGGAGATATTATTGTAGGATGGCCCCACACTGGGTTTAGCAGTGGCATATGGCCAAATACACAAGGGTGCAGTCCTGCAGCAAAGAAAAGCTTCACTTATAGGTTCATAGGTAGGTACTAGGCTATCGGCCCAAGGGCCTATGTAAGCCTAGCCAGCAAGGTACCACAGCTTACGCCACCCAAGAAAGTTATTGTCCTGTGCCACTGTCCAGCAGACACACAGAAGTGATCCCCGGGGTGTATTTCCTATTTCCCATCCACTCATCAAGATTTTTCTTGAAGAGTGCTAATGAAGAACTTTGCTTGACATAGATGGGTAGCTTGTTCCAGAGTATAGGAAGTCTCTGGGACAGGAATCTATCCCTCCAGCATTTCCTGTTTATTGTGGTGACAAGGTTTAAGTCCCTAGACTGTGTAGCTTGGAGGCATTGGGAATTATTTAGGTGTAGCATGTCCAACAGCTCTGGGTTTGACATAGCTTTATATGTTAGGCAGAGATCACCTCGGAGTAGGCGATATGTTACGGAGTAAAGCTGGAGTTTTTTGAGGCTGTCAGTGTAGGGCATTTGTTTGAGGCCAGTAATCCTCTTTGTGAGGTACTTCTATGGCCTTTCCAGCTGCTGCAGATGTCTTGTGAGGTACACTCCAAAAGGGGCGTTGTGCTCTATAATGGGTCTAATGAGTGATGAGTACAGGGGAACAATTACCTCTTTTTTCCTGGATGAGAACCCTTTTATGATGGTGTGCCATGTAGAAGGACTTCCTAACTACTGTGGCGATGTGACTATCAACGAAGAGACTACGGTCCACCTGGGTCCTAAGGTCTCTTATCACACATTCGGTGTTAAGTAGATTGTTGCCTATGTGGTAGTTCAAGAGTACAGAGTTTTTACCAAAGGGGATGACACTGCACTTTTTGGCATTGAGCTTGAGGCCATGGCTCTGACACCAGGCATCTGTCTCAGAGAGGCCCTTCTGTAGGATGTCCACATCATTTGGGGACTTTACTATAGCTCCTAGTTTGCAGTCATCTGCAAACTTAGTCAGCCAGAGGCCTTCTGTGTTAGCCTGTACTTCAGAGAAGTAGATACCAAACAGGGGAGGTCCCAGGACTGAACCCTGTGGCACTCCACTTGTCACTGCCTTGAGGTCAGATTTGGAGTCTGCAATTTTTACAGTGTGGGTTCTGTAAGTGAGCCAGCTGGCAACCCATCTTGTGACGTAGGGATTTATACCTAGTTTAGTGAGTTTAGCTATAATTCCAGAACGGGGGAATGGTGTCGAAAGCCTTGGCGAGGTCAAGATAGGCTGTGTGAACCACCTTACCCTCATCCACGGCTTTGGTGACTGCCTCAAAGAAGTCTATCAGGTTCAGGAGGCATGATCTGCCTTTCACAAACCCAAACTGGGTGGGATCCAGAGTTTGGAGGTTACCCATGTCTTTGTTTATGAGTTCCATGATGATACGTTCCATGGCCTTGCAGACCAGGCTCGTCAGGCTAATAGGTCGATAGTTCCCGGGATCAGTGGTGGCTCTCCCTTTGTGGAGTGGGATAACTGTTGCTGTGCGCCATTCAGTGGGCACAAAGCCTGATGCGAGGCTATTATTGAACATGGTGCTTAAGTGGGGAGCCAGTTCATTAACACAACCTGGGATGTCGTCCGGTCCCATGGAAGCTGTGTTTTTGGCTTTAGAGAGTGCAGCTTTTACCTGCGTAGTTGCGATTACAGGGACTCTGCATTCTTCCTATATAGATATGGGCCCTTTAGGGGGTGAGAGGGGGGTAAAGTTAGCACTGAACCGATCTGCCAGGATGTTGGCAATATCAGTTGGTTCTGTAATTTTCATGCCTTTGTGCTGTAACTCAGAGCAGATCTGGGTGTTGCCATCTAGATTCTTGACATAGCTATACAATGCTTTAGGAGAATCCTCAGTCCAAAGTGCTCTAATCAAACCTGCTCTTGGGACTCTAGGATCATTCCTTGGAGGTCAGTTGTTATGTTCCTGCAAGGGTATACTTTGGCCATTTAGCTAACAGAGAGAGTGGGGACCTCCTAGGATACACTTTCCCATGGTGTTTCCTAGAGGTGCACCTACAACAAGTCTATAACACATCTCAACCATCACTAGCTGATGAGACAGTAATACACAGGAACTGCAAAGCCATCTTAGTGTGGATTAATCATGAGGAGGTTGTGATGATGTCCATCTTTCTGCTCTCTCAACCTCTCAAATGCTTTGCAGCCTGGTATCGTGCAAGGGACCCGTCCTGCTGATCCCTGGAATGGAGACCCTCCAACAGAGCTTCAAACTTGTCTTTTTTCTGTCTCTAGATGGACTAGGTATTATACATGGAATTCTTTTTCACACTGAGCATAAGGATGGAGATCAGGGCAGTACCAGTATGACAGGCACAAATGAACTAAGCAATAATGGGCTGGGAATGCTCTGGCAAGAGAGACATACACTCCAAGCACAGGAACAGCAGCAAGGAATCAATAGCCCAATAGAAGAGGAAATCCTAATATACTTGTTGCAGGAACAGCAGCAAAACATCAACAGCCAAGTAAAAGACAGGAGAAGAGGAAATCCCAATATACTCGCTGCAAAAGGTCCTTAAACTCAAATCTAAGGTCACTGTGGCAGGCTTAAAGTCAACAGGACCAACACTGCCCTGTCATCCCTTACCTTTGCGAGGATCCTTGGAATAAGGGGAATGGGCTGGAACATGTTTAGAAAACCACATGACCAAGCATTGGTCAGAATATCATGAACCCTTGTCCAAAACACTATTTACTGTGGGGTTTCCTTAGACACAAACAGATTCAAGTAGGGAACCCCTAAAGGAGTGAAATATAGTGAGGGAAAATGGGTCAAGCTCTTGCTCGTTGCTTACTGCTAACTAAGTTACAATCAGCCTGCCAACAAAAAACACTCCTCTGCTAAGTGTACCACCATCAGACAGATTCCCAGTTAATGATGATCATCTTGTACAAGTAATACAAGCAACAGCCAATCTCTGTCTCTGTTCTTTGTTCACATTTAGGGGTATAGTTTATTCTGGGGTTGAGCAAATTATCTATTCATACCTTACACCTCCTTACTCTACCTTCTTCGCTCACTTCCTTACTTCAAATATGCCATAATCCTGTTTCCTCTCTTACTTCATACTGCAATTCCTATTTGTTCTATACTAACAATTTTTGCTTTTACACTATTTTTCATTTGGTAGATTTATTTAAACTGTAGCTGTTGTTATATTACCTTTGGAGATTGTAAAATTATTCTTAAATATTTTGGAGTTTTTCTCCATGGGCCTCCGCTGAAAATGGGCAGCTACACAGTCAGACTTTCCCAGTACCCAAATGTCAATGAGCTAAAGCAGGAGCTTCCTCAAGTGCAAACAGACATTCTGAGCCAACAGAATGCTCAAAGGCATATGACAAAGTCACAAAAAAGGTGAATGGCCAAAGGCTCTTTCTCAGCTATCACCCAGCGAAAACATCTACCATGCTCAGAACTCTGTCTGGATAAAAAAAAACTTTCTCATTATCAGAGTCTAGACAGCTCCCAGGTGCACATTCCTCCTGAAAGAATCCATGCCCAACTTCTACTCATCAATGGCAAACACTAAGGAAATTCAAAAATGGAATAACCATGCACAGTTGCTTCCAAAACTGTGACAGGAAATGTAATGCCACCAAACATCTGGGCACTGAAAGATTTGACTTTCACTTCTTAAATATGTTGCTCATTTTTAAAGAACTTGATCAACAGTTTAATTAAACAATGGCTATTGTATACAAAAAGAAAATCAAAGTATTTGCCTTACAACTATCTTCTAAACTATAAACGATTTCTCCTCCATTACTATCAGCGTACATGGCATTGTCTACTGTCAGGTCTGCCCAAATACTTAATGTCTGTATAGGTTTTTCTTAATTGATGCAGATAATTTGTGGCACTACCTTTACAGCATCAAATTCCTCTACTCCACCTTTACCTATAGAACACAAACGTTTTACCATTTCCCAACCCCCCCCCCCAAAATAAAAAAATCACAGATCTAGAGCTCTCTCTACCTGTACAATGATCACTAAAATGGCACAGTTCTTGTAACGTTTAATGATCTAACACTACCTTCTTGTTCTCTTTCTCTGGCCTTAATCCTGCAGTTAAGACTAAGAAACTCTGCAAAACACAAACTTATCTGAAAGGAAAGAAGACTGCAGCTCCATATTAGCTTCAGTAGAAAAACTGTTCCGTAAACAAACTTAACACAAGAGTAGGTGTTTCAATCCATCACCTGTTGCAGTAACCCAAGCCAAATGGAATGAACTGCCAAAAACTGGACCAGCCAGACAGCTTACAAAGCTTTAGGGCGCCTTCCATGTTCCCAAGCCACATACAGCTACACAGAGCAGTATAAAATCAGTGAGTATGGAACCAAAAAGTCAAAGCTTTCTTGCCTGAAGAGGGAGAATAGAGTCCTAATAGATAGGAGTAGTAATAATAAAACACACACACCCTGGCATAAAAGTAGCAAACAGTGGATGGAGGGAGTGGCTACTGCAACAGTGATCTATTTGAACATCTACTGTTATGGAAAGTTTTACTTACACAACTATACTATGGTTATGTTAGAATTGCTGTAGTAGCCTAAACTATATGGGACTTAGATAGGGGTAAGGAGGAAGGATTAGGGTTCAGGAACTCTGGAAGATTAGTCCTAGCCATGACTGCTCTGGACCTGGAGAAGGAATCTCCATAATCTCAAACACCATTAACAAGCAATACAAACAAGTTGCTGAGAGTTCACCCAAAAGCCACAAAAGCAGCTAGAGCCCTGGTAGGGACTGAAGTATCTTGTTTAGGTGAGAACAAAAAGCAATAACATGAGACAAACAATTAGAAACATAGTAAAGAAAGGCCACATAAATCACTCACACAATAATGCAGAATGAAGGCGTCTTAAGCCTTGAAACTGTCCTGGTTCTTGACATGGCACAGACTAGAAAATATTTTCCACTTACCCACATACAATTTTCTAGTAGCAGTTTTCCTTTGCCTTCTTTAATACCTGCTGCACATCCTCAAAAATAAAACTGCCTAAAAGCTACTAAAATGTTATCACCCAGGCAATCAAATTAAGAAGTTGAAAGTTGCAGTATACCAAACAACCAATCTTGTGTGAGCAAGCCCATTCTGTGAGGAATCATGTGTCAAACGTCCTTGGCCCTTTTCAAAAGAAAGGAGAACCACTGATGCCTGGGCTGGGGGGGTCACGGTCACCAAAATTTTGCTTGAAGAGAATTTTTACACCTATAGAAGAACCATGGTTATTAAAGGCATTCCAGAACATTCCCAACCAAGGGAATGAAAGGTATCAGTCTTTCAAGCCTGTGTGCAAGAAGTGCTGGGGCAGAATTTCTTTAATTGTCTGTTGCGGTTGGAGGCAAACAGATCTAACATGAGGAGTTCACCACAGATGAGCCAATTCTTGGAAAACCCTTCCATTCATGATGGTCTATCCTGGTCCAGATCAGCCTGTCTGCAATACTTTTTGATTTGATGAAACGTAGGTAGGTTGGGGGGACAGATTGGGGTCTCTAAATTCCCAAACTACCACAGCAAATTTAAGAACTGGTTCATAAACCACATCACTGTGGTGTTGACTGACTACTAGCAGACCAACTGGAGTCCAACAATGGATTTCACAGCAATTCTTAGAGCATTTACTTCTTTGATATTTATGTTCATAGGTGTGTACTAGGGTAATGGCCCTGGAGCCTTTATAAGCCTAGCCCATAGAAGTGCCCTGGCATCGTTCCGCCCAACATTAGTTCTCAGTGCCTCTATCAAGTACAGCCACTGGAGTGATCACTGGGGGTGAATGTTAGTTCCCAGTGCCTCTATCAAGTACAACCACTGGAGTGATCCCCAGGGTGAACTTTCTATTTCCCATCCACTCTTTAGATGTAGCATTTCGAACAGAGCTGGGTCAGACATGGCTTTGTAAGTCAAGCAGAGATGGCCTCTTAGTAGACAATATGAGACAGAATAGCTGGATATTTTGAGTTTGTCCATGTAGGACATGTCTTTAAGGCCTAGGATCCTCTTTGTGAGGTATTTTTGCGGCCTTTCCAGGTGTTGCATGTGTCTAGTGAGGTACATGCCATGCCAAATGGGGCATTATACTCTATGACTGGCCTAATGAGGGAAGAGTAGAGAAAGATGATGACCTCTTTCTTCCTGGGTGCAAAACCCTTGGTAATGAGATGTGCCACATAGAAGGACTTTCTGACCACAGTGGCAATGTGGAGGTTGAAGGAGAGGTTGCTGTCAACCTGTATCCCCAGATTTCTTATAATGCCTTCAGTGGGAACCACGTTTAACCCAAAGGGGATGACTCCGCATTTTTGGCATTAAGCTTAAGGCCATAGTGGTCTCAGTGAGGCCTTTCTGTAGGATGTCTACATCACTTGGGAGTTAATAATGGCTCCCAGCTTGCAGTTGTCTGTGAACGTGGTCAGCCAGAGGTCCCTTCATGTTGGTCTGGACTTCCGAGAAGTAGATGCCAAACAGAAGATCTAGGACCGATCCCTATGGTACTCCACTCGTGACTGGTCGGCAGTCTGACCTGGAGTACGCTACTTTCACACTGTGGGTACTACCTGTGAGCCAATTTGTAACCCAACTAGTGATATAGGGGTTGGTACCTAGTTTGGTGAGTTTATCAATAATTCTTGAGTGGGGAATGGTATCAAAGGCCTTGGCCAGATTGAGGTAGGCTGTATGAACTGCCTTGCCCTCATCCACAGCTCTGGTGACCGACTCAAAGAAGTTATCCAGGTTGAGCAGGAACGATCTACCTTTCACAAAACCAAACTATGTGGGATCTAGAGTTTGGAGATTCCCTATATCCTTGTTAATTAGGTCCATGATGATGCACTCCGCTGCCTTACAAATCAGACTCGTCAGGCTACTGGGGCAATAATTCCCAGGATCTGTAGTCGCTCCCCTTTTATGGGGAGGAATGACTGTAGCAGTATGCCACTTGGTAGGGACAAAGCCTGAGGTGAGGCTGTGACTGAACAGGGCACACAGATGTGGTGCCAGTTCACGTTGTAGTTCATCTAGAAAACATCCAGAAATATTGTCGGGTCCCACGTAAGTTGTATTCTTGGCCTTGGACAATGCAGCTTAAACTTGTGATGCAGTAATGCTGGGTGCCTGGCATTCCTCTGGTACTATGATTGGTCCTTTGGAGGGAGAGAGGGGTAAAGTTGGCACTGAATCTGTCGGCCAATATGTTTGGCAATATTATTTGGCTCAGTAGGAGGTACCATTGTGCAGCAACTCAGAGCAAACCTGGGTATTGCCGTGGAGATTCTTGATATAACTATAGAAGGCTTTGTGGTTTTTAGTGTCTGCCACAATTCTGCCTTCATAGCTGGCTTTAGAGGTTTTGATGAGGGATCTCAACTTTTTGTTGGGGCTAACAAGGGAGTTTTTCCAGTCTTGGGACTTCACCTTTTTCTGCAACAGTTTCTTCCTTCTGTTATAGAGTTTATTAATGGCAGGGGACCACCAGATTGGCTTCCTTTATTTTTGGAAGAGAGCATCTTGGTTCCGTTTGGTATGGCTAGTTCCATGCACTTATGCAAGTGTTCGTACAGTGCACTGGTGTATGATTCGGCAGTCATGCATCTATTTTCCTTTGACATGGGTGCCATGTAGTTAGCCACCTCTGTTTTTATGAGCCCAAAGTCAGCTTTGGAGAAGTTTTTCATGGTGGTTACCTTTGCGGGGGGTGTAGGTGAGACTTGGACTTCCATGGTGATTCATCTGTGACTGGATTTAACCAGGGAGGGACTATTGGTGTAGAGCAATGGTTGTCCATGTTTGTAATAACCATGTCAAGGATGTTGCTTCCTCTAGTGAGGGTAAGAATGAGCTGGTCTAGGGTAATGGAATTTATAAATTCCAGGAAGCACTGGGCCAGTGCATTGGTGCATGAGTAGTTTTCCCAGTTGATGGAGTGGTAGTTGGGTAGTTGAAGTCACTTAGTATGAGAGTGTTGGGCTGGACCCTAATAACTTCCAGGGTGCTTAGGAACATGGAGTGAGAGTCTTGGGACATGGCTGGGGACCTATAGCAGGTTAAGACCTGAAATCACCGTCCGACCCAATGTTAGTTGTACCTGAAGTATCTCAGATGCATTATGCTGGCCCACTAGTCTGGAGGTGTGCATATCCTTTATGAATATGGTGACACCACCACCTTTGGAGCTTCGGTCCATGCTCTGGGGCCGAAAGGTGTGGAATGAGTTATAGCTTGGTAGTGCAGGGGTGCCTTCTGCTGCTTTAAACCAGGTCTCCATTACAGCACAAATGTCACTGTTCTCCACTTTGAGGAGTGCTTCAAGCAAGTGCATCTTGAGATTTAGACTTCTAGCATTGAGCAACATGACCCTCAGATTGCATTTATTAATAGCCGTTATGGTGGCAATTTGGTCTTTGGAACATCACCTAAAAAGGCACTACAGGGGTGGCAACAGCCTTAGCCAGTATCTGGAAACCCAGGGGTGACAGATGCAGGCCATCTCTGGTAAAGCATCAAGGCTTGTCAATCAGGTCATCCCAAGCAGACAGATACTGGATCCCCTTAGAATGACACCAGAAACTTAGCCAACTGTTGAAGTCAATCAATTTCTGCTTGTACTGCGGTATCATTCTGGGTGTTGGTAGGATGCTGCTCAGGGCTAGGGTCATACCTGCCTGGGCCACATAACCTGAGAGCTCCTCCATGTCTCTTCATGTAGTCCAGGGAGGTGCATCTCAGGTCATTCACACCCACATAGACCGTGATACAGTCATACTTGTACTTGTTGTGGAGAGACCAGAGTGTGTGTGTTGTGCGTCGGATTCTGGCACCTGATAGACAGCGGACTATTACCTTCTCCTTATTCAACCTAGTGAGTGGGACATTAGTGTGCCTCACTATCGAGTCACCTGTGATTAGTGTATTGGGAAAGCTGTTTTGCTTTAGGGGCTTAGGTTGAGGGGCACACTGTGTAGGTGAGCTGTGTGTCTTGTGGTATGTGCTGTGTTGTGGTGGTCGAGTGCGTTTCTGCCTTGGAAGTCTCTGCTGTTTGGGTAGATTTCTATTGAGAGCCTCCACGAAGGTGGGTGTGTGGTTTTTGTTTTTATGCGAGAGCTGTGATGGAGGGTGTTCTGGAGGTCTGTGTGTTGCATGTGGCGTAGTGCAGGTTTTGCCCTTTTCCTCTTGACCAGCTATTCCAGTCTTGGCTTGAGAGTACATGGCTTCCAATGTCTGAGTATTGGGAGGTAAGATTAGAGGGTTGTATGTGTACATGAGGCAGTTGCGACACTGCCTCAGAATGCCCAAGTTCACCAGGTTAATAGAAGAAAGCACAAGGAACTGACCTTTAGACATGCCAGGAGGGATGGTCATTATTACCAAGTACTGGAGTGGTTTCCTTATATATTGCTTATACACTTAAGGGAAAACTAATGTGTAGACCCTGAAAATTTAAGGATGAAGTATTTAGGCAGATATTCTGAAGTTAGAAAGAAATCAAGCAGTACTTACTGAAAAATAAAGAATAAGCTTGTCAAGAATAATGAAAAGAAAGGAGATGCATGAATGGCTACTGCCTGGCTACTACTAATGCTGGTCTCAGGACAGCTTCACTCTGTTGGGATACAATACTCCTTTGCTTTTCCTCTCACTAGAAGCAAAATATGTTAGCACCAATCCCAAGAAGAGAAGCAGGCCACAGCCTGTTTGGTGAACCACAGTCTTTTCCCAGATGATGCAAGGGTCTGCAGGCTTGTAGCCTTTTTCTGGCAGATGCCTCGAATAGCAACCAGACCAATCAGATACGTTAAGCATGGACACTCAATCTCCAACCAGAAAGAGTCAGGAATCAATGCACTCTGCTCCTACTCTCACCAGGATCAGAATATAAGCACAGATTCCAAGCAGTATTTTAATTTGTCTTGCTTGTTCCAGAGGTTCTAGGCTTTCACACCCTTGGACACAGCACCCAATGCAAAGTCTGATGCATGTGTGGTTACAGACCGAGAAGGGACTGGAAGGGAAAAGAGGAGACCTAGACCTGAGAGAGATGATTCACCCACCAGATTAACCCTTTTCATAAACCCAAACACTGGAATTTGAAATGAAAGGGGGTTGCTGGGTTTGTTCCAAATGTGACACACTACTAAATATTCTTCAAGCAAGTCTGGCTAAAGGAATCATTACAATACTACAGGACAAAAGCTTTCCGAGATATTTCTTGGCAAATGTCAAAGTCTACTCGTAAAATATTAGAAACTCTTCCACTTTGTTATGGAGAAGAAAAGCCATCATAAGAGATGTGTCCAGTACACATATACCAGAAACATTATTCAGTGAAACAGGATGAGTGATTTTTCTATATCACCTGAAAACCCAGGTTGACAACTTGTGAAAGACTGTGTAAAAATAAGGCAGTTGTTTACATGTGGAAAATGTGAATACCCTGCAACCTCCAGTTGGCTAGTGCAGGAGTGAGGCACTATGAAAAAACTCAGAACCATTGAAAAACCAAAGAACAAAGCAGAAAACTGAAAATGTTAAACTAGACACAGAAAAATAAAAACTGCCCGAAGTTTTTGATAATTGGAATGCAATGCAAGAATTCAAAAAGGTCAAAGGTCTACAGGTTCCACTTTCCTCTGGCACCAAAAGATCCTTAAATAAAATATTTTCCCTCAGAGTCTGTGAGAATTGTTCTAGAATCCCCAGACAGAGTAAATGATGTAGAAGAGGGAAAAGAGAGGTTTGATTAGCTGGATGAATATGAATGCCTTGAAAAGGAGGAAGGCAATCCCATGCCAGTTGTAGCCTTTTTAAAAGATTCTCAGAACCAAAGTATCTTAAGTTATCTGATCCCACAGTGGAAAGTGAAGACCTTAACTTGGAAAAGTTTTAGCAGATTGCCAGGGCAGTGAGGGAAAGCATATGAAAGGGCATACTGTAATCTGTCATGTCAGTCTATTTTCTTAGATTGTCCTCAGTTTTGGAAGGCTCCTCCTTTTTTCACTGAACCTCCATGCCATTTGCTTTTTGAAATTTGGTTTGCCTGTGCCTTACTGGGGACATTTTCTTTTTCTGTTTCTTTAAAAAGGAACCTGAACTGGAAAAAAAAAAAATTCTACTATATTTCAGCAAGGAGGGTTGAAAAATCTGGATAACCCCCTGAATTAACATTCCCCTTTTCCTACAACCTTTTATGATCCTCAGCATAGGAAGGACCAAACAACATCTTTTTGCTTAGGGGAGCACTAAGGATCTTGGCTTTGAGAGCCTCTACTAAATGCGGAGGAAGTAGCAAAGAAATTCTTCTGATCACTGACCCACTAGCAACTGCTCTAGATGCAGACTCCTCAATGTCATGACCACATTGTAGAGTTTTTTTTTGCATTATCGGCGGTGGTACAGCGGTTGCGTTGTTGCCTCACAGCAAGAGGTTCTCCCGTTCGATTCCCAGCTAGTGTGCGGGGAGTGCCTTCTGCATGTGGTCTGCATGTCCTCCCCGAGGTTGAGTGGCCTCCGAAAGACATGCGTAAATGGGCGTGCCTTCGCTGAAGGTTGGGCGTCGGGCTGGCAACTCGGCACCATAAAAATCTACTGCCAATCATTAGCGGAGTGGAGTTCCGCTGTGGCGGCCCCTTACAGGGAAAAGCTGAAAAGACAAACAACAACTTGTGACATACGCAATTTTACATTTATACAAAATACTTCACATATACTGCTAAATATCATATAACCTAAGCAACACTGCATAAATTAAGCAACACTGCATAAATTATTCAATTCCTGCCTCCTTTTTTACACAAGAAACATCTTTATTAAACTATCACTTATGACATAAGCAATCATACATTTATAAATGAAAACAAACCACACCGGCACAACCCTAGTTGCAAGCATTTTACATCACAAGCCATGACACACACACACGCTTACAAACATTATACATTACTTATAATCTACCCAATCATTTTCAGTCAAACATAAGAGTTCATTTAAGTCCTGCCTTCTTTTAAACCACATTGCTCCCCTATATGTACTGTTCCCACAATTCCCATTTTTTCCTATGTATGTTTGCTCCTACCCTTTTCTAAAGATCTCACTTCCAGTTGTTTTAGATCTTTTACTACTTCTAATATAGTTGGTTGAGATTTTGGTTTCAATTTTCTACCAATTGCTTTTTGGTAGCCACCATAAGACACAGCAGCGCCTTACCATGTCTAGGCAATTCCGATTCTGTATCAAAGCTCAGAAGAATCATCTCCCTTGTCACACCAATTCGCCCACCCAGCATCTCCAACAGTGCATCCTGCAGGGTATCCTTAAAAGTCGGCCAACCTACTGCACTCCCAGAAAATACATTTCCAAGTGCCTTTCTCTTCCCTGTCACACATCCAACATTTGCTGCCTGTCTGAGGTAAAATTCTCTGGAGTCTACTTGGGGTATAAAAATCTATGTAAACATTTCCAATGAAAAACCCTAAATCTTCTAGATTTTGCTGCATACTGTACTTGGTAGATATATATACCATCTTCCCATTGTTTCTTTGTGAATTGCTTATCCACTCTCTCTTCTCAATCCTTTCTAACCTCCTTTGGATTGATTCTTAGAGTTATCATGCATTATTTTATATGCTCTACTAATTATTCCTTTTTTAATGGCAGCTTCTGTTCTAGATTCTACTAAAAACTCTACTTGTGCAGGTCTTTCATTCACGCCACCCCCAATTTCTCTTTGTCTATACGGACATAAATCCTTGATAGGGAAGGCAACCTCTAACCTGCAGTTAGAAATAAATTAGCCTCTTCCCATTATATTACCTTTCCCTCTCTAGTTACTTGCTCCCAGGACCTTGGTTCCTTTGTCTTGGTTTTCTCCTTTAAATTCCAGCTCCTCTTGCCTATTGTCTATATCCCTAATTACAGTCATCCCTATCAGCAGAATCTCCTTTCTCCATTCCCATGTTGGTTTAGTTCTTAGAATACTTTCTGCTACTTTATGGATATAATATTCCTCATGATTGTTATTCTCCTTAAAGGCCTGCATCCAAAATCCCAGACTCCTTATTTCTTGAGCTTCCCCCTGTTTCATCATCATCCCCTTCCACTTTGAATTATAGTTTTCTGCTTCTATGTACAGGAGCCTTAACTGTGTAGCTTTGAAATACCCCTTCAAATTGGGCAATCCCTATCTGCCTTGTTCTACTGGAAGAATCAGCTTATTCCCACTTGACTCTTGCAGTCTTCCCCTTTCAGATAAAGTCCTTCAGCTCTATTAATTGCTAACCACAACTTCTCCTCTGGTTAATAAAAATATGCCTGACTTGTGTACAAGATTAAAGGGACTAAACATTTTGGCTGCTTGTATCCATATTGATATAACAAAGGTTCCACTTTCTCAGTTTTTGTATTATCTTTTGTTTAGTCTCTTCCCACATATCCTTATTTGCCAAACCAGAAGAATTTTTAATCCATACTCCTAAATACTTCATTTTATCATGTCCCCATAAATACAGATACTGCTGAACCAATTTGCGTGTGGGTACATAATTTATTGCTATTGTCTTTGTTTTAGCTTCATTAATTTTGTATCCCGAAAAGATGTGAAACAGTCTCAAATGTTCCACAACACTGCAATGTGTCTCTCTGGTTTTGTCAGGTATAAAATAATATCATCTGCAAATACAGCCAGTTTTTCTTGACTACCATACCAATTATATCCTTGAATTTCTGAGCCCCTTATTTTATTTGCCATTGGTTCTAAATATAATGCAAATAAAGCGGAAAGAGGACACCCCTGCCTGGTTCCACTGCTCAAGCAAAATGATCAGAGGACCCACCCACTTTAATTTTCACCTCCGATCCCTCATACAGCCTCCTAATCAACCTCAGAATTTTTCAGGAAATGCAAATGCTTCCACTGTCCTGCTCAAAAAGTCCCAGATTACTCTGTCAATGCCTTCTCTGCATCAAAACCCACCACCAACAATGCTATTTCTTACATTCAGTGTTCTGTTAATGTTGTCAAATGTTTGCCCCCCCCCCACAAAACTACAGTGATCCATATCTATCAATTTTGACATTACTTTTGTCATTCTTTTTGCCATTATAGACATGAACACTTTATAATCATGGTTTAGTATTGACATGGGCCTGAATGAAGCTGGGTCTGATGGATCTTTGCCCTCTTTTGGCATTACATTTACTACTGCTTTCTTCCAGGATGTTGGTACTTCTCTTAAAACGCTGTTAAACAAAGCCTTCCAGATCTTTATCAGTTCTTTCCCTCCTAGCTTCCACAAGAATACCATCTATTCCTGGGGACTTTCTTGCAGACTGATTATACATCACAATTTTTATCTCATCTCCTCCCATCCTAACCGTTAGTAATTAAGCCTCATCTACCTCTAACCTTGGCATATTTAATTCTTCCATAAACATTTCCACATTTCCATTTTTATCTTTTCTTGATTTCCATATTTATCTGCATTATACAAACTTTCATAGAATTTCTGAAATATTTTTAATACCTCTACAGGATTCTCTTGTTACCTTCCTTGTTATAGGCTCCCTATGCCTGGCGACAGCCCTTTATACTTTCTGTTGCCTGAGTCACTGTACTAAAAGCCTTGTGCTCCAGGTTATAAAAAAAAAAAAAAACTGCTTAAAAGCTATCTTTCTAAACTTGTGCATACTCCCTAGGTAATGCCTTATTTTCTGCTTAGCATTTTGCAGTTGATCCTCCTCTTGTTCTGTGAGATTCCCAACATCGCAGAGAATGTTTGGTTATTTAAGACACAGATGATACTAATGAATTCACAAGATGTCAGCGATTAACTTTCTCATACTGTCAAAACAAGCCAGTAGAAACTTAAGACACTCAAGCCCAACAGTCCACTATTCTGAAGGCTATAGTGGATACATCTTCTTCCCAACTTATAAAGGCTTTTTCCAGCTTGTCAGAAGGAATACAGCAAGCTGCCACAAGGAGTTTGGCAGAAGCTGATTGCAACAGAAAATACTGCAAGATCTGACCTGTGGTTAGAAAAAAAATGAAATTTTTGGGACTAGGGCACATTATACAAATTATCAGACTTTCTTGGAGCAGGTTGCGGACTGTAATGCAAAGAACGGCCAAGAAGAAAGCATGTTCTAAGGCTGGCAAAACAGGATGAACACCTGCAGGTTGAGGAAAATCCACCTGTAACAAATAATTTTGCTAGAATTGGGATATTTCTTTTTATTTCCCCTAGAACAAGTCCTTCATTCTGGCAACATTATCAGAAAAATACAACTCTCTGGGAGGAGGATCCAAATAACTTTTCTTGATTCCCCATATTGTGGGGTGAGAATTCGAGAAACAGTCCAAGTCTAAGTCCTGTGTCTGAGACTGGGGATCAGAATCTGACAGAGGAAAAATATTTTCCTTTTTAACGGAGGGAAAAGACTCGGCACGTAAAGGCTGAAATCTTTAGCAAAGCTAAGCCACTCCTCCTTATCTGCTTTAGAAGAAGATAAACGTCTAACCTTGAGCTTCCTTTTTGCTGGAAACCCTCCCCCAGAAAGAGAGTGGGTTGAAGGGCTGTATTTTCCCTGAGAATGAAGCTCATCAGAACAGCTTAGCAAAGGAGCATCACCCAGTCCCTTCTCCAGCATCAGCAAGAATGGTTCTCCCTTACCAAACATGGGCAGCTGAACAGATGCAAAGGATGTGCCCGCCTCCTAGTCCTTAATGGCTTCCCAAGGAGAAGCACAAAAGGAACCAAGAGAAAGTGAGGAGTGGCCAGAGGAACAACTGATGGCCACAATGGAGTCATCCATCAGCGAGTGAAGGGAGTAGAGACCGAAACCCCCTAGACCACATTTCTCTTCCTGTGCCACAGTGAGGAACGACAGTCACAAGGATCCAAATTCATTCTCCTGCTGTAATTCTAACAAGCAGTTAGTCTAAGAGTTAAAAATTTTTAGTGACAACCACCAAGCACATTAGCCCCAATCTGCAACACTTTTCTTTTTGACAGAAAAGTAACACTTTTCCTCACAAAATTTGATGCTCTCCCTTATGCTGTACCATGGCTAGGGTATGTGGAAGGTGCCCTTTTATAAAGTTTTTGAAGTTGGCTTACTGCATTCATCCTTGACAAATATCCTATATAGCTTAAGCTACTTACAACAGTGATCTAATGATGAATATCAGTCTGCTGCAACCAAAGCTCCAAAAATTTAACAAAAACTGCAGTCTCTGTGGTATAGTAGATGAAGCCCTGACTACTCTGTAGGCACCCCATTTGAAACAGTGGATTGGATACTTGTAAAACTGACCAGAATTTATTTTTATTTTACTTTTTTCCTACTAGGCTAGTGACCTCTTGAGGCAAGACCAGAGGTGGTATTTATACAAAGGATAGCAGTAAGTGGCCTCTGCCAACTTGCTCATCCTAGGAGGGGGGGAATGGCTCTGGTTCAACACAAGGCTTACACACAGTGGGAGCATGTAGTGGAGTTTGGGCCTGCCCAGCCAACAATGTCATGGTACATCCACACCAGGTAGCGGAGGTGAAATCACTGTGTCAAAGCATATTTCCTGTCAGAAGGCAGAAATAAAGTTAAGAGGAGATGCAGAGATGGTGCTCCCAAGGGGGAGATGGTAGATCCACACCCAATGATCAGCAAGCTCATGCCTGTTCCCTACCGATAGATTCACTGTGGGAATCGGAGAGAAAGTTGGGATTCCCTGGCAAAGGCAACATAGGCCACTTGTATGGTATGTGAATGTCCAGCTTCTGTCCCCCAGAATAAATGGGCTGAGCATCAGCCAGTTATGCAGCCATCAGGCGAGGTCCTGGTGAGGGGACAAAAACAAATTTAAACAGGAAACTTAGACTAACATATCAACAAAAAGAAAAAAAAAATTCAGCAAAGCACTGGCACTCTATAGAAGGCAGTCTGATAGAAACATTCCTGCCCCTACAGGTCTGACAAACCAAGGACTGGCAGATTTTTTTTCTTACCCTACAAATAATTAGGCTATAATACATAAAGCATTCAGCCAGTGCAGGCTACTTTAAGACAGGTACATGAACGTTCCTTAAATGTCTTTAAAACCTGAAAAACTGCCAGGCAAGTATTAAATTAAGTAGCAGATTTACAGGAAGTGTGACCTGGCTAAACGACTAAGGCGAAGAATGTCATTCACTGCAAAAAAGTCTAGAGGCACATTCAGATGCCTTTACCTAAAAGACATTTCTCACAAATAAGAACGGGAAAATTAATATTTTTCAGAACTTCTAAATGGCCAAATATACAGACAGACATGGGTTAACAACTTGACAAGGAAGTCATATAAAATTCTATCACGGCTTCGCAGGGCATCATCTCAGGTTAATTCATCTCTGACAAACAAATCTCGACTGCTACCAAACAGGAAACAGACAACTTGGAAATAGAATCCCTCAAGTTTCAGGTAGGGCATCCTTCTCTTCTTCCTCTACAAAATAAACCTCAGTCTTAGGAAGTACTTTTTAAGCACCTTTATTAAATTCAGACAGTTTTAACAGACATGGGTACACATACAGTTTGTGTTTTTATTAGTTTCATGCATTATACATACATTTGTTTTAACACTTACTCTAACATACCATAAACTGCTCAAGTTCTGCTATTTCTTAAAATTTCACTCCTCCTCATTAAACTTGCATACCGTTCCCACAAATTTCATTTATTTCCATCTAATTTACTTCTTACCTTTTCTAAGGATCCTATCTCCAGTTCTTATACCTCCTTTAAAATATTCAGTACTTAAGCTATGGTTGGTTTAGACTACGATTTCTGTTTTTAGTAACTGCTTTTTTGGGCAGCCAACAACATTAAACCCAAGTAATGCCTTACTATGTCTAGACAATTCAGATCCTATCCCAGCTCAAGAGAATAGATTTTCTTAGTTACGACCTTCTCCTGCATTTGTGACAAAGTACTCTGTAAGGAATATGGAATTTTTTAAATCAACCAGCTCTTAACTTGTCACATTCCCAAAAAACATGCTCCCAATTATCCCTCTCTGTCCCATCACACTTGCAGTATTTGCTGTTTAGCCAAGGAAAAATGTTTTAAGTTTGCTTGGGGTATAAACACACCTATGCAAACATTTTTTTTTTCAAGCACAAATCCTAAACCTTCTGGCCTTTGGAGCAATACATATGTTGTCCCATTGTTCCTTTGTAAGCTGCCTTTCCATTTTCTCTTCACAATCTTTTCTAATCTGCTCTAATTGATTCTTATAGCTATAACAATATTTTGTTAAAAAGCAATAATAGCTAAGGTATATAATCTGTTCTATCCCCAGTTAAAACTCTACAAGAGCTGGTCTTTCACTTAGCACTCCCTAGTCCTTTCCTTTGCCAATACTCATCAATTTCTGGTAGGGAAGGCACTTTCTAACCTGCAATCCAAACTTCTGCTTGACCTCATCTGACTCTACTAACTTCTGTGATGATAGGAGGTACTGCCAGCCATGCCAGGGAGAAGGGCTGTGGATGTAAGACTAAATAACTGTACATGTCACTTTTATATCAAGCTGATTTGTACAGATGCTTTTGCTGAAAATGTATTTGTGAGAGCTGCTTGTGTTAATTATGTTGAAATGTATCAGCAGTGCACCCTGCTGAAATGAAGAGAAATGTGCATGTATTATGGTAACAGAATTAAATGTAAATGTTTTACTACAGGACACTGGCACAGCAAAGGTTAACCAGCTGGCTTATCTTAAGAAAAATAAGGGAAATGTAAATGAGCAGTTAAATCATTGAAACACACCACAGGGCTGAGTAGGACTGGAGATGCTGGGTCTGGGACAGAGCCTTTGTTCATTAGCTCAGTGAAAAAGAGAGGAGGCTTCCAGGCACTGCCATAAACATTTGTATGCGGATGTGTAGTGCAGCAGTCTACGTTTCAGTTCCAGTCTCAAACTTCAAAAGGAGATATTGTGGGAACCTAGAGTCAGGTAACCAGATGAGGTCATTCTGCAAGTCATCTTGGGTATTATGTTTTACAGGGAGTAATCTCAGAACATAGAATATTCTGTTTAGGAAGCCTGACTAGAATGACTGCTCACGTATTTCATCTTGCCTTGTCCAAGTAAGTTATTAGGGAACAGAAAATTTTCTTAGATTTAGTCATGAATATAGTGAAGCTTAGTTTTTCTTTATTTGCAAGAGTCTGTCCATCAATGTTGTTTTCAATATTTTCTGTGATTTGAACTCTGTGGTTTAAATATACACTCAATATTTTCATCTTCTCTTATTATTTATTATTAAACATATTTAAAACTTTTATTGCGGCTGGTCCTTAAAATCTAACCTTTGAAAGTACTTGTATTTGGTGACACTGTGTGGGCCACTCCAGAAGGCCTAGCTGTCTTGGTGAACTACTACCGTTTGCGTTAGTATTAATATTGCACAGTACAATTGGACACCCTTTGTTAAGAGCCTTAGAGTAGCTGATTGTGAAGTGCCTGGTGGCAGTAATAACTACCTTATACTCTGGGCAGAAGGGGGTACAGCAGGTAAATATGTGCCAGCCTTTCCCAGGGGTGTGTGTGTGTGTGTGTGTGTGTGTGTGTGTGTGTGTGTGTGTGTGTGTGTGTGTGTGTGTGTGTGTGTGTGTGTGTGTGTCAGCTACTTGGGGCAGGGACATGGACATGAAGAACTGGATTTACAGAGAGGGTGCTGGAAGACTTAGCTTGGACACTTGGCTGAGGACCTAACCCTACAGCTCGACCAGTGGGGAGTTTTATTGGGGATCTGGAGGGAGAAAGACAAAGACATCCGGACCAGAGGCTGAGTGTGTTCCCTATGTGCTCTTGGGGGAAACTGTACCTGATGCAGAGGTGTCTGCATCTGGAAATACTGACTGTATCCATTTGTATTCCAAGTGCATGTCCCTCTCCAGTGTCAGTGGTGAGGATTCAGGCTCCTTGTTTACTGGCCCAGCATAGGGCCACACAGTGGTGCCAGTAACATACTGGCAGCAGTCGTGGGGTCACATTTTAAATGGTGGCAGTGGTGGGATCATCACATGCTGACATGCTGTTGAGCAGTGGTGTGGATATTGAATTTTTGTAGTCTGTAAGCAATGGTCACTAAAGAATGTATTTATACTCTCAAGCAGCCATAAATTAGACTGAGTTTCATAGCAAAATAGTTTTATTTGTTTACTTTTTGTTAGCTTAGACAGTCAAGGAGAGCAGGTAAGGATGTCAGCAGAGGATTATGGCAAGCTGACAAGAAGCCAGTTGGCTGAGATGTGCCAAGCCAAAGGACTGGGGCATGCCAACCTCACTAAAGGGGACATGATAGCCTAAACCACAGCTGCAACACAGACCAGCAATGAGGAGGATAACCAGTTTGGTGATGGGAATTTGCAGCCCTCAGAAACAGGATAGTTCAACTTTTCCTCAGAGGACTTAAGAATCCATCTAGAGTTAGAGAGACTTGAACTGGAGGCCAAACAGTTGGAAGCAGAATCAGTAGACAGACTGCGGTGCTTGGAAGCCAAAGAAAATGAGAGGCAGAGGCAACATGAAAAGGAAATGCTGACTCTTCGCCAGGGACATGGAGGTAATGGGGAAGGGGGTAAGGCCAGTAAACTTCTTCCTCAGTACAAAGAAGGTGATAATTTGAATAAGTTTTATTCACATATTTGAAAGAGTATGCAAACAGTATAATGTTGACTGAAGGCTCTGCGTGCAGTTCCTCATCCCCTTACTCCATTGTAAAGCTGCAACTGTTGTTTCTAAATTTTCTAATACTGATTGCTTAGACTATGAGAAAGTTAAGCATTGTTTATTACAAGGGTTTAAGTTAACACCTGAGGCTTAAAGAAAAAAGTTTTGCGAGCATAGACGCAAGGCAAATTAAAGTATTTGTAATTATATTACTGAACCAAGCACTTATTTTCATAGGTGGGTGAATGGGTGTCAGGTCACCACTTTTCAAGGGCTGGCAGACTTTTGGTGAGAGAACCAAGCGCTTAGCACTTTTCTTGAGGACATGAGAATCTGGTTGGCAGCTAGGGAATGCAACTCTGCAGATCAGTTGGGGAAAAAGGGAGACCTATACCTAGCAAGCAGGGCATCACTGCACGGGAAAGGGATACCCAGTGCTGCACAAGGTGGGCAATCTAAACTGCCCGGACAGAGTCCACCAGTAACAGGGGAATCCACTAGCTCAGGTTCATGGCCAGGATCAATGGTTAAATGATTTAAATGTAATCAGTGGGCCATTTAGCATATAGACGTCCACGGAGGTAAGGTGGGGAACAAAAGGTGGGGGAGCCAGCAAGTAGGAATAACAGAATACCAGTGGTAGGTTGTCTGGAAACAACAGGGGTACCAAACTATGAGCAGAGTTTATATTCCCTTGAAACTAGTCAAACTCTCAACCTAAGCACTCAAAAAGCATCTTACAGCCCAGCACGTGCTCAGACCTAATAGCAAGCACGAATGTACCCCGACACCGACTGCCCAGCAGGGCAAGGCTCTTTATTCTCCCCTCACCAACTAAGCAGCTCACCCTACAATTCAGGCATGACCAAAGGGCAACTTAAGGTGCACTCTCCAGTCCAGCTGGTGAATCTGGGTATCCTGAGGCAATGCTACAACTGCCTCATGTTCACAGACAACCCTCTCCTCCTACCACAAAACACTAACATATGCGAGAGATGCAATTATACAGCCAAAGTGGAAGCTAAGCTGTCTCCACCCAAGACTGGAACAGACAGTCAAGAGAAGGATAACACTTGCACCACACCTCCAGCCACACACAGACCTACTAAAACAGGACTGGCAAAAAATACACAAAATCATACTCGGAGGCTCTAAATAAAAACCTGCAAAAGCATCAGACACCTCAAAAGCAGACACCCAAACAACCTGCACTTCCCGTCACAAACCAGACAACACATAAAACACAAAATCAGTGTGCCGCACAATCACAGCCCTTAAGGTGAAATACCTAACACACTAGTAATAGGTGACTCGTCAGGCACACAGACGTCCCACTCGCTAGGCTGAACAAGCAGAAGGTTACTGTTAGCTGCCTGTCAGAAGCCAGAATCCACCACACAGCACAAGCACTCGGGTCACTCCAGAACAAGTACAAATATGACTCTGTCATTGTTCATGTTGGTGTGAATGACCTGAGACGTACCTCCCTGGACTACTCAAGAGAGACATGAAAGAGCTCTTTGATCATGCAGCCCAGGCTGGTATGACCCTGACCCTGAGTAGCATCCTGCCCTCACCAAGAATGATACCTCCAGTATAAAGAAAAAAAAAGATCAATTTCAACAATTGGCTAAGCTTCTGGTGTCATTCAAAGGGGATCCAGTGTCAGTCAGCCTGAGATGACATGCTCGACAAGCCGCTTTGCTGCACAAGAGATGGCTTGCACCTGTCACCCCTAGGCTTTCAAATACTGGCGAAGGCTCTTGCTGCTCCAGAGTGCCTTTTTTAGGCAAGGCTCAAAAGTCAAACCCACCTCCATAAACAGCACAATTTAACAAAAAACTGAGGGTTATGCTACTCAATGCCAGCAGTTTAAATCTCAAAATGCACGGGCTCGAAGCACTCCTCAGTATGGAGAACGTCGACATCTGTGCAGTAACTGAAACCTGGTCCAAGGCTCCAGAGAGCACCCCAGCACTACCAGGCTGCAACTCATACCACACGTTTCGGCCACAGAACACTGACCGAAACACAAAAGGAGGGGGGGGTGTATCCATATTCATCAAGGATACCTACACCTCCAGGTCAGTGGAGCAGCATGATACCTCTGAGATCATCCATGTGCAAATAACATCAGGCAAATCTGCAATACAAATTGTGGCTGCTATAGATCACCCTCCATGACCCAGGACCACCACGCCACCTTTCTGGAGACACTGGAAAACATGAAGGTCCTACCAAACACCTTGATATTAAGCGACTTCAATTACCCTACCATTCACTGGGAAAACTACTCTAGTACAAATTCCCAGGCTCAGCACTTCCTGGAATTCATAAACTCAAAACACCCTGGATCAGCTGGTAAACTCCCCTACCAGAGGTGAAAACATATTGGACCTGGTCATCACAAGCATGGGCGACAGGTGTTCCACACCGGAGGTCAACCCATCACTGGTTAGATCAGATCATAAACTAATCACTCTGGATGTCCACACCCCACCACCACCCCCAACTAAGGGAACCACAGTAAAAAACTTTTCTAAAGCAAACTTCACCTTACTTAAGACAGAGGTGTTAAGTTTCACAGCCCCCACGTTAAAAGATAACACTGCCCAAGATGCAGAAACCTTTACAAATGCACTCTATGAGCACCTACAAGGATGCATGGATCATGCCATCCCTAGCAAAACCAAGACTCACTCCTCTAAGAGAAGGAAACCAGTTTGGTGGACCCCTGCAATAAACAGGCCATACAATAGAAAGAGGAAACTAGTTCAGAAAAAAAGCAAATCCCAAGAAGGAATGACATCCCTGATCAGTATCAGTAATAAACTAAGGTCCCTCATGAAATCATCCAAGGCTAACTTCGAAAGAAAACTAACCAAGGATTCAAAAGATAACCACAAAGCTTTCTTTAGCTATGTTAAGAATCTAAGGGGCAATTCGCAGATATGCACTGAACTAATGCAAAATAGCACAAAATATACTGAACCTTCTGATATTGCCAACATCCTGGCAGATAGATTCATTGCAAAACTTCACCCCCTCTCAACTCCAAAAGGGCCCACAACAATACTGGAAAAGTGTTAAGTGTCCCAAAAATCACAGACGCACAGGTGAAAACAGCCCTTTCAAAAGCCAAAAACACAGTGTCAATGGGACCAGATGGTGTCCCAGGCTGCCTTGCACGAACTAACACCCCACCTAAACACACTGTTCAACCTCAGCCTCTCCACAGGCTACGTGCCCACAGAATGGCACACAGCAACGGTTATTCCTCTCCACAAAGGTGAGGCCACAACTGACTGTGGTAACTATCGCCCCATAAGCCTGACTAGTCTGGTCTGCAAGGCTATGGAGTGCATCATCATGGAACTCAGTAACAAAGACATTGGGAACCTCCAAACACTTGAACCGACCCAGTTCAGCTTTGTTAAGGGCAGATCATGCCTACTATACCTGGTTGACGACTTCGAGACAGTCACCAAGGTCATAGATGAGGAAAAGGTGGTTCACACAGCCTAACTTGACCTCGCCAAGGCTTTCAATGCCATTCCCCACTCGGGTATTACAGAAAAACTCACCAGCCTGAACATAAGCCCCTACGTCACGAGATGGGTTGCCAACTGGCTTACAGACAGAACTCACACGGTAAGAATAGCGGGCTCCAGGTCCGACTCTAAACCAGTCACAAGTGGCATCCCGCAAGACTTGGTCCTGGGACCCCTACTGTTCGGCATATACTTCACAGAAGTACAAGCAAACACAGGAGGACTATGGCTAACCAAGTCCGCCGATGACTGCAAACTGGGAGCCATAATTGACTCTCTGGCTGACACAGACATCCTCCAAAAGGGCCTTACTGAGACGGACACCTGGTGTCAAAGTCATGGCCTCAAGCTAAATGCCAAAAAATGCATAGTCATCCCATTTGGGAAAAACAAAACACCCACGAATTACCACATAGGTGGCAGCCCCCTTAATACAAAAGAGGTAATAAGAGATCTGGGGACCCAGGTAGATAGTAATCTCTCCTTTGACAATCGTATTGCCAAAGTAATTAGGAAATCCTTCTATGTGGCCCATCTAATTACTAAAGGGTTCGCATCTAGAAATAAAGAGGTTATAGTGCCCCTCTACTCGTCACTCATTAAACCCATCATAGAGTACAATGCCCCATTTGGGATGTACCTCACAAGACACTTCCAACAGCTGGAAAGACCACAAAAGTACCTCACCAAGAGGATTACTGGCCTCAAACATATGTCCTATGCAGCCCGACTGAAAAAACTCCGGCTGTACTCAGTGGCATATCGCTTACTCAGAGGAGAACTTCGCCTGACTTCAAAGCCATGTCCAACTCAGAATTGATGGACATGCTCCACCTAAAGAAATCCAAGTCACTGCGAGCCACGAGCTCTAGTGAGCTAAACCTCGCCACAACAATAAATAGAACATGCTGGAGGGATAGAGTCCTGTCACAGAGACTCCCCATGCTTTGGAACAAAATTCCAAACTACATCAGGCAGAGCCCCTCACTAACACTCTTCAAGAGAAACCTTAACGAGTGGATGGGTAACAGAAAATACACCCCTGAGATCACTTCATTGGCTCTGCTTGACAGAGGATCAGTTAATTAATCAATGGGGTGGTGAAAGCCGACACACACTGGCTAGGCTTATAAATGCCCTCGGGCAGATAGCCTAGTACCTACTTATGATCTTGGTAGATGGAAAACAGGCCACTGACAAGACAGCTCTGATACAACTGTGAAGCCTGCAGTGGTTAAAGAGAAGCAGTACTTGCTTGGGCAGTCCACTCTAGTCAGAGCTTTAGGAAGGATCCCATTTCAAATGCCTTTGGCCAGGGTTCACCTTGACTGGGAGTGTGGAAAAGGAAGTAAGCAAGTAGGTGTGTTTGAGGATATCCCTGCAGATGTCTTGATGGGGAATGATTTTGGTAATGCAGTACCTAGTGTGCATGTAGTGACACACAGTCAGGCTTGAAGACAGGCATGTATGTCTGGTAGCCTGGGGAAAATCCAGACATACCGCACACCTGAAGCCAGGACGGTGATGTGGCTACTTCAGGGAGGGAGCTACCGTGCAATAGTGAGACTGAAGGTGAGCCACAGCTGCTGGTGGGTACCGATGTTCCCTTGGACAGAGTGACTGCAAGGGCAGTGGTGAATAGTAGTACCCAGGCTGACAGTGAGGCACTGCTGTCAGAAGAGACCAGACTTCCTGTGGAAGGGGAGCTGGGAAGGGTTACAAAGAAAGAGTTGAGACAGGCTCAGCTCTCAGACCCTACATTACAAAGCTTGAGGGAGGTAGCTAGGAAGGTACCAGATTCTCAAGGAAAAAGGGAATCTGTATACTGGAACAAAGGGTTACTGTACAGGGAGTGGACTCCAGACAGAGAAGGCTAGAAGGTGAGAGAATACAGTAGTTGGTAGTGCCCAAAGCCTGCCATCTGGCACTTCTACCCACAGCCCATGACATTCCCTTTGCAGGTCATATGGGCATAAAGCGTAACAAGAGAGATATTATGCTAAATTTTTATTGGCCTGGGTTTGCCAAGGATATAACAGGGTACTGTAGGACCTGTGAGCAATGCCAAAAAGTAGGTAAGACAGGAGACAAAATCGAAACTCATTTGATGCCTTTACCTGTGACAGAGAAGCCACTTTAGGGAGGGTAGCTATGGATATTGTGGAGCCACTGAGTACCCCAAGATCCACTGGGAAGAAGTACATCCTAGTGGTAGTAGGTTATGCTACTAGATACCCTGAGGTGGTGGCTCTGTCCTCCATCGAGGCAGAGAAGGTGGCAAATGCTTTGCTAGAGATTTTCAGCAGGGTAGGTTTCCTAAGAGAAACACTGACAGATGTGCCAATTTCATGGCAGGCCTGCTGGTTTGTCTGTGGGAGCGCTGTGAGGTGAAGTAATTAAAGAAAACCCCTCTATCACCCCCAGACTAATGGTCTTGGGGAGAGGTTAAACCCTACACTAAAGACCATTCTAGGGAATTTGCAAAACAGTTTAAGAGAGAGTGGGACAAATATGTGCCCCATCTGTTTGCTTACAGAGAAGTATCCCAGGAATTCACAGTTTTTTTTCACCATTGGAGCTGCTGTAGGGACACAGGGTGAGGGGACCTCCAGATTTGATTCATGATGAGTGAAAAAGTGAGTGGGAATCCCACAAGAGTCTATTGTGGCATATGTCCTAAACCTCAGGACAAGGCTTAGTGAGCTGATGGGCTTGGCCCAGGAGAACCTGGCAGGTGCCCAAGAGCAGAAAAAGATCTGGTATGACAGGAATGCTCAAGCCAGAGAGTATGCTTTGGGGCAGCACGTGATGGTTCTCATTCCTGTCAGACACAAACTGCAAGCAGCTTGGGCGGGACCCTTCAAGGTGGTAAGGAAGGTCAGCGAGGTTAACTACATGGTACAACTGCTAGGCATGATGTAGGGGCACAAACTGTACCATGTTAACGTGATGATGCCTTACCATGACAGGGAGGCCCTTATGCGGAGTACTTGCAGTAGGAGGCAGGAGGAGTCTGAGGGGGATCTATGGCTATAGGGAGCCAGCCAGCAAAATCCCAAGTTACTATGGTGGAGCCTAGGACTGCAGGCATAGGACATGACAGTACAATACCATAGTGGGGTCAGCAATAATAACACAGATGGGCTCTCAAGACAGGATATGGAGTAAAATATTCCCAGATAGATTTCTCTCAAGGCACGTTTCTCATGGGTCTCTTGAAAAACTAACTCGAGTCTTCAAAGGGGGGACAGATGCGATGATAGGAGGTACTGTCAGCCATGCCAGGGAGAAGTAGGGCAGTGGATGTAAGACATGTGCCAGCACAGCTAGTTGGAATTTTGTAAATAACTGTCATTTGTATATCAAGCTGATTTGTACAGATGCTTGTGCCGAAAATGTATTTATGAGCTCTGCTTGTGTTAATTGTATTAAACCAACACAGCACCCTGCTGAAATGAAGAGAAATGTGCATGTATTATGGTAACATAATTAAATGTATATGTTTTAATATAGGACACCGGCACACCAATGGTTAACCAGCTGACTTATTTTAAGAAAAATAAGGAAAATGTAAATGAGCTGTTAAATCATTGAAAGGTACCCCACAGTGCTGAGTAGGACTGGAGATGCTGGTTCTGGGACAGAGCTTTTGTTCATTAGCTCAGTGAAAAGAGGCCTCGAGGCACTGCCAAAAACATTTGGATGTGTAATGCAGCAGTCTATATTCAATTCCTGTCTCAAACTTCAAAAGGAGATATTGTGGGAACCTAGAGTCAGATGACCAGATGAGGTCATTCTGCAAATCATCTTGATTATATTTTACACAGAGTAATCTCAGAATATAGAGTACCCTGTTTGGGAAGCCTGACTAGAAAGACTGCTCATGTATTTCATCTTGCCTTGCCCAAGTTATTAGGGAAGAGTAAATTCTGAGATTCAGTCAGGAATATAGTGAAGCTTAGCTTTTCCTGATTTGTAGGCGTCTGTCCATCAATGCTGTTTTCAACATTTCTGTGACTTGAACTCTGTGGTTTACTGTAAATATACATATTCAATGTTTCCATGTTCTTTTATTATTTATTATTAAATATATTTAAAACTTTTATTGTGACTGGTCCTTACTATCCAACCTTTGAGAGTACTTATATTTTTTGGTAATACTGTGTGGGCCACTCTAGAAGGCCTAGCTGTCTTGATGAACTACTGCCATTTGTATTAGTATTAATATTGCACAGTATAATTGGACACCCTTTGTTAAGGGCATTACAGTAGCTGACTGTGAAGTGTCTGGTGGCAGTGATAAAGTACACTTGTGTACACTTACCATAAATGTAGATGTTAGAGTGTATTCACTGTTGCAGTCATTATACTTGGGTTATCTGGTTGCAGGTAGCCCTCAGTCTGCCTGATTAACAAAGTCTTGGGTCCTACGTTGGTTGCTTTCCCTTCTTCCATGACGTCAGGTCGTCAGAGGTATAAAACATGCAGCCGACGCCATTACATCAGTTTTTCTTGCCCCAGATGTCAGGTGCCCCCTAATGGGGAGCAATTAAATATAAAAGTACAATGATATACCTTCAACAAAAAAGCAAATACACCAAAAAGGCTTTTAAGCATAGTAAAGGAAAGTAGAAGTATAGCCAAAAGAAGTTAGGGGGCTGGAGGGAGGGCAACCAGGACTGCAACAGTGAATACACTCGAACATCTACATTTATGGTAAGTGTACACCGCTGTACTATGTTCTTCGTGTTTCACTGTTGCAGTCATTACATTTGGGTAGATTCTCAAAGATATGGTTGGGAGGAGGAATTTAGCATTAGGACCAGCTATAAGGCCATGCAAGACTGCAGTGGCAAAGCCAGCTCTGGATTTAGAGAAAATTGGCAAATGATAATGCTTGGTGAAAGTATGCACAGAACTCCAGGTAGCAGCTTCTACGATGTCCCTGGTAGGGACACCTCTGAGAAAGGCTGTAGAGGTAGATGCAGCCCTGGTGGAGTGAGGTCTGACCCCCTGGGGGATAGGTTTTCCATGGTACTTATAGCAGAAATTAATGCAATGGCCTATCCACTTAGAAATGGTTTGCTTTGAAATACCCTTACCCTCTGCCCCTGCAGCAAATGCCACCAGCAGTTGTTCAGATTTCCTTTGAGGTTTAGTCCTGTCCAAGTAGAATCTAAGTTGTCTGTGCACATCTAAGGAATGCAGTATCCGTTCCCCTTTATTCTGTGGATTGGGAAAGAAGGTTGGCAAATGAATAGACTGATTAAGAGCCACACTGGATACCACCTTGGGCATGAAGGATGGATTGGTTCTGAGGGACACCCTGTCCACATGAAAGATGATGAAAGGCTCCACTGCCATAAGGGCCTATAATTCAGATACCCTTCTAGCTGAAGTGATTGCTAAAAGGAAAGCTGTTTTCCAAGAAAGAAATGTTAAGTCTGCAGTAGCAGCTGGCTCGAAAGGAGGTAGAGTGAGTTTCTCCAAAACAAAGTTAAGGTCCCAGGCTGGGGTTGGAGCTCTCCTGGGTGGTCTCAAATGTTTGGCCCCTCTGAGGAACTGCTTGAGCAGTGGATGAGAGAAGAGGGGAGGTTCTGTGCTATAATGAGCTGAAATGGCTGAGGAGTGGATTTTAATGGAGGAAAAAGACAGGCCCTTGTGAAGCATCTCAGTTAAGTATTGTAAAATCTGAGGTAAATTGGGCGCTGCTGTGCGCATCCCTTGAGAGTGGATCCAGGCAAAGAATCTTTTCCATTTTACAGCATAAGATTTTCTAGTACTAGGCCTCCTTGCCTCTAAAATGATATCCATCATAGGTTTACTGAGGGATGGTAGAGGAGAGATTATGTAATTATCCAGGCTGCAAGGTTCAGTGTTAGAAGCTGAGGGTGCAGAATCTGGTTCTCCTGCTGAGACAACAGGGAAGGAGTCTGAGGCAGGTGCCATGGAGATAACCGTGACACACTGCGCAAGAGGGGGTACCAGTGTTGGCATGGCCAGTCTGGAGCAATCAAAATCATCCTTGGTTTGTTCGGTTTGATTTTAGTAGTACTTTGGAAAACAGAGGTAGAGGGGGGAAAGCATAGACCGATAGGCTTTTCCAGCTGAAGGACAGAGCATCAACTTTCCAGGCTTGCTTGTGGGGAGTCCTTGTGCAAAATTTGTCCAATTGGTAGTTCTGGGGAGAGGCAAACAGGTCTCCATCTGGGCTCCCCCATTTGCTTGTCAACATGTTGAAAATCCCTGGTTCCAGTTTCCACTCGTGTGGGTCCATGAGGTTTCTGCTTAGTCTGTCTGCCAGTGTATTTATTTTCCTAGCAGGAATTGAGCTTGTAGGTGCACTTGGTAGCTCAAGGCTGTGTTCCACAATGCCATGGCTAGTCTGCAGAGGGGGTAAGAATGTGTACCCCCACCCTGCTTGTTTATGTACCACATAACAGTTACCATAAAGTTGTCCTGGAAGAATGTGGTCCTTGAAGGCTGAGCATTCTGTACAGCTAACATTTCTTTTTGACTGATATGCAGGTGCATTTGACTTGGGTTCCATATGCCCTGAATGCACTTCCCTGCCAGGTGAGCCCCCCATGCATAGTCTGATGCGTCTGTTAGGGTTTGTGTGGCAGGGGGGTGGTGTGAAAGGTAGTCCCTTGGTTTGGTGGCAGGCCTCTGTCCACCAAAGGAATTCTAGGCATAGGCAAAGTACGATAGGAATCATTGCTTCTAGATCCTGAGAATGTTGGCACCATAGGCTTTTTAGATACCACTGTAGTTCCCTCATATGCAGTTTTGCATATGGAATTAGAAGAATGCAGGAGGCCATGAATCCCAAGGCTTGCAGTATGTCTTGCAGATAGCAGGGTTTTGTGGCCACTTGTTTGAAGTAGGTTGTCAAATTAATTTGTTTCTCTGGCGTGAGGTAAGCCATCTGGGAAGTTGTATTCAAGCTTGCTCCCAGGAATATAATTTGTTCACAGGGTACCAGGTGCAATTTCTTTTCGTTTACGGTGTACCCCAGACAAGTTAGAACGCTTTGTACAAAGGCCAGATGATTCAAAAGCATGTCCTGGCTTTCTGCCTGAAATTAGACAATCGTCCAGGTATGGCTATATTTGAATATTTATTTGCCTGCAAAATGCAATAACTGGAGCTAGGCACTTTGTGAATACCCTGGGCACAGTAGATGAGCCAAAGGGCAGTGCAGAGAACGGATAGTGAGTGTAGCCTGCTTTGAAGCGTAGGTATCTTCTGCAAGATTCCCTGACTGGGATGTGCAGGTATGCTTCTTTTAAATCTAGTGTTGCCAACCAGGCATCTTTGCCTAGCATAGGAAGTACTTTGTGAAGAGTCAGCATCTTCAATTATGGAATTTCCAAAAAGGTGTTTAGAGTAGACAGGTCCAGGATAGAATGCCATGAATTGTCTTTTCTGGGTACCAGAAAAAGTCTCGAGTAGAAACCTTGTCCCTTTTCCTCTTCCGGTACCAGTTGAATAGCACCCATGCTTAAGAAAGAAAGTACTTGTTTTTGGGCCTCTGCCTACTGATTTGGGGGTAGGTCCAGCCACCCGCTTGGTGTTGGCAACATGTGGAAGTGAAATCTGTATCCCTGGGACACTATTTAAAACCCATTTGTCCTGGGTAATGAGTTCCCAGTTCTTTGCATGAAGCGCAATCTTTCCCCCCAAAGGGGCAGTCAGTTGAGAAATGCTTGGAAATTTTAAAAGGAAGTCATTGAGACAGTTTACCATGGGGGGGGGGGGAAGAGTCTTATTACTCCCAGATTTGGAAGTGGAGGCCCCCCACTGCTTAGTCCTGTGTGTCCCCTGGGACTGAAACCTGGGGCTTTTGCTGTGTCTGGGTTTGGCTTGAGAAGACCTGGAAGGGGCTGGAAGGGACTGGAAAGGACCAATTCTTAAGAGGTCAGTGCCTACTAAATCTAGGAGGCTGAACTTGTAAGAAATCTTTAACAGTTTGCATAGATTTAGCTTTAGCTTCCATCTCTTTAAGAACTTCCTCAGCCTTCTTGCCAAACAGGCGGTCATGATTTAAGGGAGCATCCAACAATTTAGCTTTAACATGATCAGGCAAGGACTGCTCCTTTAGCCAAGCTTGCCTTCTGAGCACAGACCCAGTAACAGCAGCCCTGCAAGAGGCCTCTAATGAATCAAAACCACATTGCAAAGTATGTTTTCCAACTTGTTCAGCAGAATGCATTAAATCCTGTAATTCTTTATTTTCCACACAGTCATGAATCAACATCATTTTCTGTTTAAGCAATCCAATAACATGTTGCCGATACTTTAACATATGAAACTGGCAGTTTAAAGCCCTAATGGCCAAGGTGGCAGAAGTGCAAACCTTCTTACCCCAGCTATCCAGCACCCTGGTGTCTCTATCAGAAGGGGTAGGATTTTTAGCAGTAGAAGCCTTAATGCTCTTGGGCCCCTGTGAAATAGTCTCTGGATCTGCAATAGGATTTTAAAAAAGGAATTTGTGCGACTTAGGGACCCTGTAGTATCTGTCAGGTTTTCTGGGAGCAGGAGGCAAGGAATCAGGGGCCAAACTAGATTCCGAAAAAGCATCCTCAACAATGTCTAGTACAGGAGGAATAGCTAAAGGCCTATGCTGAGGTAGGAGTAAGAAATCCCTAAGCCTCTTTTTTGAATCAGAAAACTCCTGGCTTTCCCACTGGAAATGCTCCCTTAGAGTATGCAAGGTTTCCCCAAAAGAAAAATCCTCTGGAGGGGAAGCAGAGGGAATGGAGTCCTCTGCATCAGAATCCTCATACGTAGATAAGGGCAAATCCAGATCATCAGAAGAATCAGAAAAAACAGAATCCTGGTCAGAAGATTCATAAACAATTTCAGTCTTAGGCCTCTTAGAAAGGGGAGTTGGTTACCCCTGATTAGAGTTATTAAATCTTCAGCCATTCTTATTTGTTTTTTTAGGCATAGAGGCCCGGGCGTCGGTTTTTTAGGCATGGTTCAAGATTTAGGCCTGTGAAGAAGGAGCCGTCTGTTTAATATGCAAGTCCGCAGGCCTGAATACACCCTCAGAAGCCGGTGCCTGCACAGCCGCTCCGGACCCATCCAAGGTAGAGACATCAACAGGCTCTATAGTTGAAGCATCTCGCAGCATACTCAGAATGGGTCTCAGTAGAGGCCTGCAAATCAGAAGTAGTGGGTATCAGGGGCTGCAAAAGCGCCCAACTGAGTACCGGCGTACTGGCAACTGGCTTAGAAGCGTCAGTAGCAGTTTTGGACCTCGGTGGCCTGTCTCTGTCTTTATCTTTGCATTTTTTCGGAATCCCTGTAGTCGGATGGCTAACTGACGGCATTTCTGGATAATTAAACAGAGAACAGAAATATTTAGAGGCGAAAATATACAGACGAACAGTGCGCTGATTAAATAAAGCACAAAACCGACAGCAAGGAACGTCATGGTCAGGGCCTAGGCAAGGAATACAGTTGTTGTGTCTTTTGGCTTTTCCCGGTTAGGGGTCACCACAGCGGAACTCCGGTCCACTAATGATTGGCAGTTGATTTTTACGTACCGAGTTGCCAGCTCTAACGCACAACCTTCAACTAAGGTACGCCCATTCACGTGTCTCCATGCAGAAGACGCTCTAGCTGAGAATCGAACCGAACAGCGTCTTACTGTGAGGCGACAACGCTACCGCAGCACCACCACCGAAAATCTATATGAGGTATTTGCTTTCCACAAGTAATGCAATTATTAACTTTTACTGACATCGGTAAGGAGCAAGAAAAAGTTTCCCCAACAGGGTACTAAGTTTCCCCAACAGGGTACTTAGCTTTAGTTGAAGACTTCGGTTCTGAAATTCGAAAACGAAAATTTCAGGAGCCGGACGGCACTTGCGAACTGCTTCTGCTTTGGGCACCGCACGGCAAGAAAGACTGATGTAATGGCGTCGGCTGCATGTTTTATACCCCTGATGATCTGACATCATGGAAGAAGGGACAGCAACCAACACAGGACCCAAGACTTTGTTAATCAGGCCGACTGAGGGCTACCTGCAAGCAGATAACCCAAATGTAATGACTGCAACAGTGAAACACTAAGAACATCTACCTTGTACTCTGGGCAGAAGGGGGCACAGCAGGCAAGTCTGTGTGTGTCTGCTACTTGGGGCACGGACACAAAGCACTGGATTTACAGAGAAGGTGCTGGAGGACTTGGCTTTTACACATTGCTGAGGACCTAAACCTACAGCTGTACTAGTGGAGAGCCCTATTGGGGATCTGGAGGGAGACACACAGGGACATCCTGACTCCGAGCTGAGTGTGTTGACCGTGTGCTCTTGAGGGAAACTGTACCTGATGCAGAAAGGTCCGCATCTGGAAATACTGAGAGTATCCATTTGTATTCCAAGTGCATGTCCCTCTCCAGTGTCAGTGGTGTGGATTCCAGCTCCTTGATTACTGCCCCAGTGTGGGGGTGACATAGTGGTGCCCATCACATACTGGCAGCAGTGGTGGGCATCGCAACTTGCCTCTACTTATTTGATCCCAATATCTTGGTTTCTTTGCAAAATTTTCTCCAGTATATTTGATCTTGCCCATTTTCTGTAACACAGCTTGTAGTCATCCCAACAGTAAAATAGTTCTTGGAATACTTTCTGCTAACTTACAAATACAATATTCTGCATGGTGGTTATTCTCCTTAAGGGCCTATATCCCAGCTCCTTCTATCGCCTTATGTCTTAAACTCCACCGTTTCATCATCAGTTTATACTTGGACTTAATGTCATCAGGCTTAACTGTTTAGCTCAAGTGTCCTTACTAATCAGGTAATCCTGATCCTTCGGAGAATAAGCTTATCTGATATTCCCCTCCTGAATAAGTTCCTTTAACACTTTGCTATTTATTGTCCACAACTTCTCTTCTAGTTGATAAAAACATGCCTGGCATGTATACAACCCTAATGAGAATGGAGCCCTTTTACTGTTTTGTACCTTACTATCCATATCCATAACCAAAAGCTTCCAGTTTCTGTAGGCTTGTATTATCTTTTATTTTTGTCTCTTCCGACATATCCTAAGCTGCCATAACAGAATTCTTTTTAATCCATATGCCTAAATATTTCATCTTACCATGTTGCCATAAATAAGGGTATTGATGAACCAATCAATGTGTGGGTACATAGTTAATGCTACAGCTTTTTTCATTAATTTTATAAACCCCCAAAACTTGAAACCATCACAAAATGTTCCATACAATTGAAATATCATCTGCAAATACCACAAGTATTTTTATACCCCAAAAAGAACTTCCTCAGGTAGCTAGCAAATGTTGGAGGTGTGATGGAGAAGAAAGGTAATTGGAAATAATTTCTGGGAGTGTAATGAGTTGGCAGATTTTAAAAATTCCATGCCAACGACTATCAGAGCAAATTGGTATAACTAAGGAAATAATTCTGCATGGTTATTATTATTAGTGTATGGTAATTAAAAAAAAAAGTTAGTTTCCTTTTTAACAAAACAAATATCATCCACAAATAAAGCTATCACTTGCAAATAAAGCTAACTTTTATTACCAAACAATTTTTATCCTTGAAATTTGTCATCATTCATTTCTTGTGTCAGTGGCTCTAAACATAAAACAAATAAAGGGGAAAGAGGACACCCCTGTCCCATTTCTGTCCAAACTATTAGAGAGAAACCTTTCCACCTTAATTCTTGCCTCAGATCCTTCACATATCCTCTGAATTAACCACATTATTCTATCAAAGAATGCAAATGCTGCCATTGCCTAACTCAAAATCCCAGCTGACTCTATGGAATGCTTTTTCTGCATTAAGACACACCAAATGTAGCATCATTTTCTTACACTCTACTTCCCTCTTGACTACTACCGTTCTAGTAAAGTCAAATGTTTGCCTCCCCAAAACAAAACAGCAGTGATCAATACCTATCAATTTTGGCAACACTTCTGCCATTCTCTCAGCTAGCATAGACAAACACTTTGAAATTGGTACATCTGAAGTTGGGTCTTGGGGGCCACTCACCATAGATTTCTTCCAACAGGCTGTACTACTCCCCCTTTAAAATAGTGTCAGACCAAACATATCAGATCTTTACCACTCTCTTCCCCTCCCAACTTCCACAGCAATAATGCCTGTTCCTGGAAACTTTCCCCTCTGATAGATTATACATCACCATTTTCTCTCATATCTTCCTTTCTTAGCTGCCAATTGTTGAGCCTCATCTTCCTCTAACCTTTGCATAATTAATCTTCCACAAGTACTTCCACTGGAGTTATCAAAAAATAGTTGCTCAAAGCAACCATTCTAAACTCATGATTATTAAACAAATACTCCATTATTTTCCCTTTAGCATTCTAAAGTTCTGCATTTTCTGGTTCTGAGAGATCCCCCTTATTCAGCAACACATTCGTTGCAAGACCTTGCAGATATTACACCCCTCACCCTCATATTTTCACTAGCTATGCCTTCTGAATATATTTCTAACTTCCCTACTCTCAAATCATTTCCACTAACTATTCCTTGCATTCTTCTCTTTTCAACAGAAAAACGGCGTCACCCATTTGGAAAATATCACACATTAACCCACTGCATAAAGGTGGGAGATCAACAGAACTGATTACCACCTCAATGCAACCCTATCCCACCATCCAAAATTTTAGAAATCTGCTTTCATTCTCAAGTACTTCACTAACTAACAATCTTCATAACACTCAACATGCTTTTTGAACAAAACACAGCACTACCACTGCCTTGATGGCCTTTACTAACAGTAAATCGCCACAGAAATGAAGGTAAAATAGTGCCATCCATATTTCTCGATCTATCCAAGACTTTCAACACTGTTTCACACAAACACATTTCAGTTCTCTCCAATCTCACACACTGCTATAACTTGGTTCCAGGATTACTTAAGCAGGACGACAGCAAGTGGTTAAATGACAGCAAAATCCCCCTCCCCACTAGTCACTCAAGGAGGTCCACAGGGTTCCATCCTGGGGCCCTTCCTCTTCACCCTATTCACTAACAACCTACACACTTGCTACTACACATGCTTCCCTCATTCAGCACGCAGACTACTCCACCCTAATATGCACGGATTACACACTCCAACTACAACAGCATATAACCTAACAATCATTTTCAGAATTAGAATCATGGCTACCTAATGCTCAGCTTTCTTAACCCCAATAAGACAAAGCTCATGCTTTTTCAACCCACTAAAAGCAATACCCCTCCCTCATCCTTTAATATATCATCAACAAACAACACAATTATTTCTCCCGTAACAAATACCAAGCTTCTTGGAGTTTTCATAGATACACATAGCCTACTCAATTCGGATCACTAGAGAGACACAACAATTCCTCACAAATAACACAAAAAGCCACCATTGCTAGAACTCACCTGATCTCCACACTTCTATATGCCTCTCCAATATTCACCAACATCAAGGAATCAGATTTAAGCAAAATCAAAACTTGCTACAATAAAACTGCAAGGCCTGCCACTGAATCTATTTATTTACAAATTGCACCATTTCCTAGTGCGACGCCCTGCTCTGGCCCAGTAACCAAGGAGCTTCAATCCTCACCACTAACACCAGTGAGGGGTGGCCACATTGTGAGGATAACAAGTACACACAGTAAAATACAATTTCCCTTAAGAGCAAGCAGAGATCAGTCAGTCAGTCTGAGGCTGGTTTCTCCCTTTCGCTCTAGATCCCCAAGAAGGCTCCCTACTGGCACAGCTATAGGGTCCAGATCTCAGCCTAGTGGTCAAGCTAAAACTTCCACCACCCTCTGTGTCCAACCAGTGCTTCATGTCCTTGCCAAGTAGCTGACACAAAGATTTGATTTGGATACAGACACTCCTGGGGAAGGCTGGCACAGGTTCTCCAGCTATAACCCCTTTCTATCTGGACTATAAGGTAGTACCGACTGCCACCAACCACTACTATCAGCTACTATAAGGCCCTTCCCAAAGGGTGACCAATTCCACTGTGTAATATTACTGTTATCCAAATAGTAAGTGTGACAAACAGCAAGACTAGTGGAGTGACTTGGACAGTATCTCCAAATATATGCAAGTACTCTAGAGCGTAAATTATCTCTACACAAACAGCCACAGTTGAAAGGTATAAAAATATTTAATAATAAATAATAAAAACAAGACAATACTTATTACTTCAACACAACGATATTACAGAGTTCAGAAGTCACAGGAAACTTTAAAACAATATTGTACGATAATCTGACAAATATAGAAAACAGATAGACGACAACTTCTTTCAGCTTTTCCTAGTTAGGGGTTGCCACAGCGGATCACCTGTCCGCTCATGACTGGCAGTGGAGTGAGAAAACAGCTAGACTAATCTGGCTACATTCCTATCCAACTCTAAGAGAAATCACTGTTCTAAATACTACTTGCATACAGAGGAAGCAAGTGCTGGTGAGTGGATATTTTTACTAGATCCAAAACAAAATACAAAATTATCTGTCTCTCTGAGAAAGTCTTAAAACTGATAACGCACAGTACTGCCGAGTCATTTCACATTATATCATTTTTATCACTTCTCCTTTAGTTTCCAGGCTAACAGAAACTCAAAACTTTACATTTTTTGCAAGTTGCACCTGGCCAGGAAGCCACAGCAATAAAATACACTTTTACATGTAAAATCCAGTAATTATCTCTGTCTTAAACAATAGAAAGAATTTTCTAGCCCATCCGGTCTCAGAGTCTGCGATCAAACACAGTGGTAATTCTTTCCTTAACAGCTTTCTTCCAGCAGGGTGCACTGTGGTTACATTTTTGAAGTTCTGCATATAACCCAGTTTTCTTACATTTATAAAAACAAGCCCATGTATTTTATTAACATTTAGAATGACATAGAATTACCTACAAAATTCTACTTAGCTAGGCTGACAGCCTTCACATACCCCCCCCCCACACTGAGAACTCAAGCTAGTTTTTAAGTGACCCTTGAGAAACGTTGCTTGAGAGGGTTAGGTCTGAGTATACCTTACCCCATTCCCTGTCTTAAAGAGCCCATCTGCGTTGGCATTGCTAATCCCACTGCAGTGCTGCACTGATATATCATATGCTTGCAACCTTAGGCTCCATCTTAGCAACATGGCATTTTGCTGGCTGGCTCGGTGTAACCATGTTAGGGAATTGTGATCCAACTATAGTGATTTCCTCCCATACAGATGAGGCTGAAGTTTCTGCAGTGCCCAAACTATGGCTAGACATTCCTTTTCTACAGCTGCATAGCATTCCTCCTTGGGTTGAAGCCTACAACTGAGATAAACCACTGGGTACTCTTCTCTCTCTGAAGAAATCTGGCTAAGTACAGCCCCCACCTCATGGTTCAAAGCATCCATCTGCACAACAAATTCTTTGCTGTAACCTGGACTGGGTAACACAGGGGGTCCTCCCAAAGCTTCTTTAAGCTTCTGTAATGCCTACTCACATGAAGTTGTCCACACTACCTTATATGGCCTGTTTTCCCTTGTCAGGGCGGTGAGGGGGGCAGCTATGGTACTATAAGTGGGGACGAACTTTCTGTAGTACCCTGCTGTCCCTAAGAATGCCCTCACCTACTTTTTGGTAACAGGTGCAGGCCATGCCTGAATGGCTTCCACTTTGACAGGTTCTGGCCTGATCTTACTACTCCCCACTGTGTCCCCCAGGTAGGAGGCCTCTGCCATACCCACCTGACATTTGCTTGGCTTAATGGTCAACCTTGCCCTCTGTAGTCTGCCCAGCACCTCCCTGACATGTTGAAGGTGCTCTTGCCAGGAATGGCTGTAGATGGCACGATCATCTAGGTAAGCAAGGGCAAACCCTCCTGCTCCTGCTAGGATATCATCTACCAGCCTCTGGAAAGCTGCTGGGGCATTTTTTATCCCAAAGGGCATCTTTGTGAACTCATACAAGCCAAAAGGAGTCACAAAGGCTAACCTTTCTCTAGCACTGGGAGTCACGGGCATCTGCCAGTAACCCTTGGTAAGATCAATGATGGTAAGATACTTAGTCCCACCCAGCTGCACTAGGGCTTCATCCGACCTAGGCATGGGGTAAAAATCTGACTCTGTGTGACTTATTTCCTACAGTCCACACAGAACCTGGTGCTGCCATCCTTCTTTGGCACCAGCACCACTGGGGAGGCCCAGGGACTGTTGGACTCTTGAATTACCCCTAGTTCCAACACTTCCTGTATCTCCTCCCTCAGAGTCTGTTTGACTATCTCAGGCACCCTAAAAGGGGCCAGCCTAATAGGCCTTTGGGATCCTGTATCCATCCAGTGCTGCACCAGGTGGGTGCACCCTGGTTTCCCAGTGAACATGTCCTCAAACTCCTGTAACACTGATCAGATTTCTTGAACCTGGGTAGGAGACAGCTGCTGGGACACTGCTACCCCATCCACTGAGGTGCAACTCCGAACCTCACCGAGATCATCAGTCACCAGATTTCCCTCAGACTCCTCTTGCAACCCACTGCAAATACTCAGCACAAGCACCTCCCTATCATGGTAAAGTTTCATCATGTTAACATGGTACAATTTGTGCTCCTGCCTAGCAGTTCTACCATGTAGTTAACATCACTGACCTTCCTTATCACCTTGTAGGGTTCCTCCCAAGCTGCTTGCAGCTTGTTGTGTCTGACAGCAATGAGAACCATTACCTGCTGCACTACAGCATACTCCCTACCTCAAGCATTCCTGTCATACCAGACCTTTTTCTGCTGTTGGACTTCTGCCAGGTTCTCCTGGGCCAAGCCCATGAGTTTCCCAAGCCTTCTCCTGAGGTTTAGGACATATGCCACAACAAGACTCCTAGTAAGATTCACACTCGCCCTCCCACTTATCTCAAATTAAATCTAGAGGTCCTCTCACCTTATGCCCATACAGCAGCTCAAAGGGTGAAAAACCTGTGCATTCCTGGGGAACCTCTCTGTAAGCAAACAGATGGGGCAAATATTTGTCCCACTCTCTCGTTAACTGGTCTGCAAATGCCCGTAGCATTGACTTGAGTATAGAGTTTAACCTCTCAACAAGATCATTAGTCTGGGGGTGGTCTTTAGGTGCTTCACCTCACAGTAGTTAAACAGACAAGCCAGCAGGTCTGACATGAAACTGCCACCTCTGTCAGTCAGTATTTCTTTTGGGAAACCTACCCTGCTGAAAAGCTTTAACAAAGCATTTGTCACATTTTCTGCCTCAATGGAGGACAAAGCCACTACCTCCAGGTATCTTGTAGCATAATCTACTACTACTAGGATATACGTGTTCCCTGTGGAACTTGGGTTAGTCAGAGGCCCCACAATATCCATAGCTACTCTCTGGAATGGCTCCTCAATTACAGGCAAAGGCATCAAAGGAGCTTTCACCTCGTCTCCTGCCTTGGACTACCTTTTGGCACTGCTCACAGGTCCTGTAATACCCTGTTACATCTCTGGAAATCCCAGGCCAATAGAAGTTCTGCACAATAGGTCTCTTGGTACATTTTATGCCCATATGACCTGCAAAGGGAATATCATGGGCTATGGCTAGAAGTGCCAGACGGTAGGCTCCAGGTACTACCAACTTCTGTATTCTCTTACCCTCTAACCCTCCCACTGGGGGTCCACTTCTCTATACAATAACCCTTTGTCCCAGTATACAGATTCCCCCTTCCCATGAGAATCATGTGCCTCATTATCTACCTGCCTCAGGCCTTGTAATGTACAGTCTGAGAGCCGACCCTGCCTCAACTCTCACTTAGTAACCGTTTCAGCTCTCCTTCCACAGGAAGTCTGGTATCCTCTGACAGTGGTGCCTCACGGTCAGCCTGGGTACTACTACTCACCTCTGCCCTTGCAATCACTCTGCCCAAGGTAACATCAGTACCAACAAGCAGCTGTGGCTCACTTTCAGTCTCACTGCTACAGCGTAGCTCCCTCCCTAAAGTAACCACCACCACATTTCTTTGTAAGCTGCTCCTGGCCAGGAAGCCACAGCAATAAAATACGCGTTTACATGTAAAATCTAGCAATTATCTCGGTCTTAAACAATAGAAAGAATTTGCTAGCCCAGACATCATATGACTCCGATCTTGAGATCAAACAGCGCGGTAACTCTTTACTTAACAGTTTTCTTCCAGTAGGGTGCACTGTGGTTACATTTTTGAAGTTCTGCATATAACACAGTTTTCTTACATTTGTAAAAACAAGCCTGTGGATTATATTAATATTTACAATGACAGATTTATCTACAAAATTCTATCTGGCTAGGCTGGCAGCCTCCACACCTAGCACTGAAAAAATCAGTTGGCTAGAACTGCCAATCCTCCTGGTCTACAACTAACTGTCCATAGCTCACCCAATTACTCTACCAACCGGACAAAATTCTTGCCCTCTAACATCCTGCAACCCTACTCTTCCAACCAACTCCTTCGTTCCAACAACAAATCACTACTTAAGATAACTAAAGCTAACAACACTGCTGGAGAAGCTCTTTACTCTCACTGCATAGCTCAACAATGGAATTCTCTCCCAACAAACATAAAAACTACCTCCATAATATCAAAATTCAAAGAGACGCTTAAAGCACATTTAACCGAAACTTGGTTATACTCTTGTAGCAGCCCAGGCTAAGAACACTCAACCTTTTAACTAATAAGCCTTGATCTGGTAAAAATTACTACAAAATGTCTTCCTCCACTGAATTCGTATCTTGCATGTGTTCCTTCAACATAGGGAAGTTTGCCCGTTACATTTTACACTGTATGTTTAGGGAATAAGACTGTTACAAAAAGCGTGTTACTGAAATTATAAACACTGTTATATGTGAATTTCTACCTCGATATCTATTCTAAATACTTATCCTTCTGACTGTTGTTGCAAAAAAAATGCAATACTGAAATTATACAAAATCTTATCTATGATTTTTATCTCTATAGCTAATCTAACAACTTGTCCTTTTGTATAACAAATCTTTGCACCACCATTTTAAGTGTTTCTGTCATGTTGTTTGTGGAGCTCATCTCCCCAGGCCTCTGCTGAAAAAGGACAGCTTGTCCAGTCGGACTTTCACAGTAAACAAATGTAAAATAAAATAATAATAAATATGAAAATTCCAGTGTCTCACTTTTACTTCATTACCCACCATTTTTATCTTAGTTTTTATTGGTGATGATCTGACATATCTACTGTGTGTGTGAAAGCTTTCAATTATTTCTATCCAGTCTAGCCCAGGTATTGTACCTTGGTGAATAATATGCAAATTTTGCCTGTAATCTTACTAAATTCACATATCCCATACTAAATATTCAAGTTTTACTTCTTCAGAAATCTACTCTAGTTTTATTTTCCCTTTTAAGTCCCCCTGATATATCTTCACTACTGCAAAGCAGGGTCCAATCCTACCCATAAATAATATTCCCTACCTAAACTTTATTATTTCTCATAAAAAGTCTTGAGCTCCATAACAGCAATTTTAAGTGAAATGTAAAGACATGCCAGTGTATTCCTCCTTCCCTGCCAATAATCCCATACTACCACAAATCTACCATTACGGTTTTCTCCTCTTCTATCACACTTGGAACCCCTCTGGCAATCACTATTACTTTTCTTTTCCTTTGTTCCTGTTATTTTGCTGAATGTCCACCCCGAAATCCTTTGTCAAAATGTACATATTTATTTTATTCCAATGCATCTCCTGCAATATTGCTATTTGCATCCTGAATACAATTCTATACTCATTTTGTTTATACTGTAAGGCCACTTTCATTTCATAATATGTAAAGAGTAGCCATGATGACAGAAAGATACTTTTTCCACCTATTATATATGGCAGTTCTTCTGAATGTCTTTTTTCCAAATTTAGCTTGAATGCAAGCACTAATGTTTGGCAGACTGCTCTCGTGTAACTAGTTTCAATATTTATCTATCTATTTGCATTTGTTTACCGGGAGGTCTACTGGGTCTGGGTGAGCCCATTTTCAGTAGAGGCCCAGGGAGAAAAGCTCCAAAAAACAAAACATGATAAAGCTAAAGAATCAAAATACAGAAATCAAGCAGTGATGGTTCAGAACAAGTAATACAATAAAATAGATAATACTAGTTATACAGATGTATTTTAAGTATGCAGGCCAAACAAGAATACAATTGATCACATGGGATAATAGTGAATGTGTGAAGAATACAGTAATGCAGACTTGCAGTAGAGGGAGAAAGATGGAAAGCAGCAGATTAAAGATACTGAAAGTAAGGTATAGCCGTAGTGCTATTGTTATGTAAGCATCGAGAGTGAATAGAAAATATGGTAGGTAACTGATATAGTACATTACATGTGGCTGGATGGCACAAGTTGGACTTAGCAAGTTGGAAGCACTGAAAGTATATACGAGGAGTCTGAGCCATAAGTGAGATGGGGAGGAAAAAGTAGGAAGGCTAGGAATATTGGATTTTTTATAGTCAGTGCTGGTACATGTACATAATCAATAGGAGAACAAGTGCTGTTTCAGTGAAGTCTTAAAAGCATTCAGGGTAGCTAGTAGACGTAATTGAAGGAGGGAGAGCACTCCATAGTTTTGCTATAGCATATGGGTAATGCATTTGACCACCGGAAAGGTTAGGTTTTGCTACATTAAGAAGCATCTGATTGACTGATCGCAGAGGTCTATTTGGGTGATATACGGTGAACAGAGAGGAGAGAGCAGGACAACTAGAAGGCGTATAGATTAGCTTATGAGCTGGGTTATAGGTGCACACATATTAGATGTCAGGGAAGTTCTAGCCAGTTTAGACGCTGGAGTGATATGCAGTGGTGGGAGGAGTGTTTTGCACTGGTTACACATTTTGTAATTTTATTGTAGCAGGAGTCCAGTTTGGATTTAAGACAGGACTGTGTATTAGTAAGGAGAGGTGAACAATAGAGCAAGGATGGAACTAGAAAGGAAGAGGCAAGGGATAATCTTGCTGCATACGTGAGGAAGTGTTTGTGCCTGTACAGGATGCCTAGTTGTTTCTTCTTTCGGCTTTTTCCCAGTTAGGGGTCACCACAGCGGATCACCTGTCCGCTCATGATTGGCAGTGGAGTTTTACGGTGTCGAGTTGCCAGCCTGGCACCCAACCTTACACGGAAGGCACACACATGCACTCACACCAAGGGCCAGTTTAGAGTATCCAATCCACTAGTTTCGGATGGCGTTTTTTTTTTTTTTTTTTTTTTGAGGTTTGTGTTAATATGCTGGTCGAAAGTTAGGTGTTCATCTATGATGACCCCTAGAAGTTTGTTATATGGGACTACTTCAAGGCAAGTGTTGGTTGAGTGGGTTGATGGTAAATCCATTTTTGGTTATGGGTGTTGTTTTTTGAGGGGTGAATAACATGAGTTTGCTTTTATTAGCATTTACGGCTAAATGGTTATTATACATCCAGGTTTCAGTGGAGGTGAATGCATTTTGGATGAGTGTAAGTAGTTCTGAAGTAGACTCCGCCATGCAGATGATGGTGGAGTCATCTGCATATTGGATGACATTAGCATGGGGTATGCTGGTATGGAAATCATTAATGAAAATGCTGAAGAGCAGTGGACCTAGTATGGACCCTTCTGGGACTCCAGTATTGATGACGAGGAAAGGATAGATGGATTGGCGCCATCTGGTTGCTTGTTGTCTATCTGAAATGTAGCTGGAAAACCAGCCTAAGGTAGGGGGGAGATGTGCCTAAATTGGAGAGTTTGGTCACAAGTGGGTGGGAGACAGTATTGAATGCCTTGGAAAGGTTAAGAAATAGTGAAGAGACGATTTATCCATACTCTCGAGCATGGTTGACTGTATCCAAGGAAGATACAAGAGCAGTGGTGGTGCTATGACTATGTCTAAACTCATGCTGGGTTGGGGAGAGGAGGTTGTGGTGTAGAAGGTAGTTAGCAGTTGGCTATAGATACATTTTTCCAGAACTTTGGAGATGGGAGAGAGGATGGCAATTGGATGGAAGTTAAATATATCATTATTGTTTCCACCTTTGTGGAGAGGGAGGATAAATGCCTTTTTTCCAGACAGTGGGAATGACTGACTCTTGAATAGATCTATTTAGTAGTATATTAATAAGATAGTCTATAGTGTCTGCTGATTTTTGGAGGAATTCTGGTGGTAAGTAATCTGCAACACATGATCCAGGTTTAAGTTTAAGCACGAGTTTTTTTTTTTATGGGGGAGGTAGTTTGTGTATGAGGGGGAAGTTTGGTCTTATAGCAGATGGGTCTGGGGGCAATGGGTTGATTATTGGAAGTTGGCATTGAGGTTGACTATGCTGTTTTTAAAGAATGAGTTAAAAGTGAAGCAGTTTCAGCTGGGGGCATGTCTGGATCAGGAGAGGAATTATTACTTTTGCCTGTGTATAACAGAGTTTATGGACCTTTCAGAATTTTTAGGATTTTGCACATGGTCATTTTGCAGAGTAATGTAGTAATCTTGTTTTTGATGACAAGTCACTTTACTTGATTATTCAGTTGTTTGTATTGAGCGAAGTCTGCAGAATTTCTACTTGTATGCCATAATTTCCAGGCCTTATCCCTAGATTTCATAAGATGTTCGGCGGATTTGGTAAGTCAACTAGCCTGGCTGGCTTTCACTCGCCTATGTTGGAGAGGAGTGAGATTGTCGCGTACATGGAGGAATGCTGAGTTTAAGTATTATGGTATATGAGAGCAACGTCCCCACCTTTTTTTCTGGGGCTATCTGTTCTCAGGTAAGAGAAACCCGATGAGAGGAATTCAGAGGTTTTAATACAATGTTTTAGCCAAGTCTCCATTGCTGCTACCCTATCAGGCTTACAGTGTTCAATTCAGGCATGCAGATCTGGCATTTTGTTTCTGATGCTTTGGAGGTTGATGGTAGTGATGTTAAGGGTTTTGTGACAGTTGTTGTGATAAAGAGGGGAGTGAGTGGATCCAGGATTGGAGTGAATGTCACCACACAGTATTAGGATGTGGTAAGTATGTAAGGGATTAGTGGCTTGCAATTTTTTTTATGTTGTATTCATGTATGGAGGTCAGTTTTATTTTAGTTTTACATGCAAGGCTACAATTAGCTTTTTAAGGAGGAGGGTACTTGTTGCACATAGAAGGTACTATGACAGAGAAGTGAGTGAGTTTAGGCAAGAGAGTGACAGTTACATGAGTGGGCTTGTAATATTCATGTATGGTTTCAGGAGAAGGCAGTAGTTGTAGAAAGAGGAAGGATAGAGAGAGTTAAGTAGTGCTAAGTTGGTGAAGAATTGCATCTTGTGATGGAGGAGTATGTAGGGTAGTAAAGGGTAGAAACTAGAAATTGAAGACAGTGTGGTGGAGTCTGAAGGGTGAAATGGTCAGTTATACAATTAGTGAAATGGGGGTGAAGTGAAGAATGAATTAGTAGAAGGTTATGATAGGATAAGCAGTAGAGATAGGTGGAGCTTGGGCTAGGATAAATGTAATTTATGTGGGGTGGGTGGAAATGGGGGTGGGGTAAGGGAGCAGAGTGAGCCCGAGCAAATTTAAATCCATGTAAAAATTTAAGACATTTTTGTTCAATGAAAGCAATCAAAACAAAATAGACGGATTTTCTCTACCCCCATCCACTTTTAACTTACAATTGCACAAAATTATGTCCATTTAAAAAAAAATGAATTTTATCTTTCCATACAGGAGCTGATGCCCCTGCACCCACAGAAACCACCTGTCCTAACATTAAGGATAACTATGCTAAAGTGCATGTTACAGCCTTTGTGTTCCCATTTACTCCAAATCACTATATATATTCTTATTTCTATACCCTTCACAGATGTGAAAAAACATGTTTGTTTTCAGTAAACATTAACTTGCATCCCTAATGAAAAGTGCACTGGCTACAAAAACAAATTTGTTCACAGTTATATTAAATGTACTAACTCATGACACAGGGACACCTCCAAGTGCTTCTGCAGTTACATCCGATGGACACCTCTAGGCATCAAATATTGCTTGTTCATATTTGCATTAATTCCAAAACCAAGCCACATGTAAAATAAGACTTCACCTTAAAGCTTACAAAGCTTACACAATAGCAAAGACAACTATACTGATATTTGACCTTTGTCTAGTGCATGTACAGAGATTATTTTTTGTTCATCCGATATATTTATTTTGCCATTACTTTCATGTTTTTCTAAACCATGCAGCACAGACAGAACTGCTTAGCATCATATGAAAGGTCTCATCTGGATGAACCAAATTCAGCAGACAGCCAAGTGTGTAGCTTTTGAGTGGTTGCTGAGACATTTTAAGTTGTTTACAAAACACTGCAAACCTAATAGCTACTGTGACTTATAAAATCCAGTTTAAAACCTAGAACCTAAATAATACCACTCCATTTGCATTTCTTTAGTAACTCCTATGGTTCCAGAGATATTAACATTTGTTTAAAATGTGAGTGCATAATTTAATTATATCAAAAAGCTGAGGCTCCACCCACTGAAGATACAAGGCAAACTTTCAGAACTTCACTAGAGGGAATGCGCTGCTGGGGAGGCAACTATTATGTACAACTTGCTCACTTCACACTGTTTCAAACTTCATTATTTTTCATTGAACTGATGGCTAATGTACCACTGCATGTTAATTACACACCAGCCTGTGTATCTCATTCAGCAGATAGTGTTCAGATTTCTCATGCTTAATTGCTTGCACCTGGAGACTTATTTTCTGTAAGTAAAAGGAGTTAGCAATGGGGAAAAAAGCTAGTTTCACTGGAAAAGTCTATCTATGACCTTTACTACTGTCTGAAGAGAAATGGAGTCTCCTACTGCCTGCTGGGTCTCTCTTTGTTGGGTAAACTTTTTTATATAGTTCTCACCCTGTTCTGCATATAAAAAGTACCTTTGATCCTCCAGGGAAAAATAAAACATGCCTACCTTCTGATATTGCCTCACTGTTGGGATAAAACTCTCTCTCCTCTGCCTAGTGTACAATGAATAATCATTTTCCACATACACTCTGCTGTCCTCAATTTTTTATACTTTCCCCTCGGATACAATTTGGTCAGGAGCAACTTTCTGCAGGCCTACTAGTATATTTACCAATTTAGGTCTTGCCTGCTTTCATATGGCCAGATTTGGAGTACACACACAATATGCCATCTCATTTAATAAATCTTGCTGATGAACAACAATCCAGTTCCTTATTTGTACTTAAAATAACGTTGCCTGATCTTCCAGTTTCTCTGCTAGAGCAAAATATCTCTGGCTTTCTCTGCATGCTTTATCTTCTATTTTTTTTAATGGCTCTTCGAGACAACCTTTTCATTTCAACCTCTGAAAGCTTCTTCTATTTTTCTAGCCTTTTACCGTGACTTTATATATTTCTTCAACCTTTAACATCAAAGTACATTTACATTTTCCTCTAAATTACTAGAAGCTATTACCTGTACCACAGCTACAATGTGAACTGCTCTTTGCTGAAGAGCTGCAAGATTCTTCTCAGCCATAGTTTGTTGTTCTTTTCTGGTTGATTTTCCTTATTTTATCCCAATTTCTTCTTTGCTGGCATCCAGACAGTACAGTTACTAGTCAGTAACAGAATTCTATCCACATGGAAAAGCATTCACTGGCTTGTTTTGTAGTTTCTGTTTTCATGCTGTGAGAGCTCTAATCATGTTGTTGATCAATATACAGCTATAAGTCCCAGATAGTTTGGTTGAGACTCTGAACTTAACAGCAAAGATGGCAGCAGAAACTTTACTTATCTGGATAATTTGAGAGATAAATCAAAACATAGGAGGTACCAGAGACTGTGCAAGATGCATGTGACTCTCAATACTATTGTTTTTCTTACATGAAAGAAGAAAAACACCCTGCCTGGGGAGAACTACGTTGCTTTTCTACATCTAGCTTGACTCACAATGGAAACTCCCAAAGTAAGATGGGAAAAAGAGAAAGAAAAGGTGTAAAATACGATCATATCACTAGGGTAGGCCTTTTGATATATGGCATATTAAAATACAAGAATCACTGTGATTCATTAACATATCACAGAATATCAGCAATGATAAAAAAAATGGAGTTTCAAGGTTGAGTGTATTTCTTCAAGGGATAATATAACTAAGTTGTGGCCAATTCCTAAGTGAACTTATAATAAAAAACCTACATGAATTCCGACACTGAACATATATGACCCTTACAGCCACATGAAAAATCTAATATAGCTTTCTTTTCCCGTATTTTTTTCCTTGGAAATCAGTGTCCTAGCCAAGCAAGCACTGGCCATCTTCCTTTAAGAACACTACTCTAATCTCTCAATTAAATGCACCGTTTTTTTCTCTCTTTCTTCTGAAACTACAGCATGAAAAAGACAAAGCTTTACGCAAGAAATTAACAGCAAAAATAAACTAACTTTCTGGCACACCACTAACACTACTATTTTTTTAAGGACATTAGTAATGTCCTAACTTAAATGCCCACCTTTTTAAGATTAGTTGTGACAGGTTTTGCTTTGTTTTTAGCCTTCATTTGTTTCTTATTGGCCACTTGAAACACGTCCTTCTTTTTCTGTACCTTTGATTTATTCTTGGCCATGTCTGCCTATTGAGAAACAAGAAAATATGAAATTCTCTTTCAGTACCTTACTGTTCAAGTCCATATAATTTGGTTTTGCAATCACATTTAAGAATAAATTGGACTAAAACATGACTTACAAAACAATACCACAATCATCTGATTTTTATTATACAGCTCTCAACCATGCCAGGTCTCATGAATTTCAGTAATCAATTTTTTTCTTATATATGCTTGTCATTTTCTCCCCAAGGTAATCTGCCTCAACTACCCAGAATCATGCTGTTCTGTGCTACTCTTTTCATTCATTCAGATTCCAATACTCACTCCATCCTTTTCCATGTTACAGGAACTGCAGCCTATAAGAGGATTACTCCTAACATTCATTAATTTACCAACACCCATTTTATCCTCTCTGGGACAAGGGAACTGAAGCCTATAAGAACTCCATGGGTGCAAGGCAAAAAAAAAAAAAAAGATCTTGGTGGGGGCACCAGACTTTTTTTATTTTTATTTTATTTTATTTGCAGTTGGTTTACCAGGATAGTCCATTGGGCCAAATTAACCCGTTTTCAATGGAGTCCTGGGGAGAAAAGCTCCAAAACTAAATAGGTTACAATAGGTTGTTCTTAATAGTTGCACAAATTATACTCTTATACAAAGGTTAAAGATACAGAAAAATAATTTGAAAGTAAATACATCAAAACTAGAATGAATACAGACAATTGATGAATTTGATAGATAATACAGACTAAAAGGAAATTTAGCATGAAAATATTGAGAAATAATAACATACTCGGAAGCAAACACTTACGAGGTGTGGCTTAGAGCATTATTTCCAATTATCATAGGAATAGTAAATAAGAGTTAGGGGTGAATAACAAGGAGAGTTGCAGAGGAAGGAAGGAAGATGGAATTTGCAAGAGTAAGTTATGTGGGGTGGGAGCAAGAGCATTCCCACTGGGATACAAGATGTGAATGAAGAGATCTTTTAAAAATAAAATGGTTGTGGGTGGTGCGAATGGAAGGTGGTAGGGAGTTCCAAAGGCGTGCAAGGCCATAAGACAGACTATTTTGTCCTGGGGGACGAGTTGGTTTATATACTTCTAACAAGAGTATTAAGGTCCAACAATCAAAATCTATCAGGAAGGTGCATTTCTTCATGGCTGGGAGTGGAATGATACTAGTACTCAATAGGTATAAGGAAAATAAACTAGTCGTAATTTGTTTACTACAGGTACAGCTATGGACAATTTAGAAGCATGTTAAACCAACTATCAGTGTTGTCTTTGGGGTGTAGGAGGAAACCACAACAAAGAGTAAAACTAAGGCTGACAGAAGGACGTGTGAACTGTACAAAGAAGTCACCCCAGGGCAACAAACAAGCCAGCCACCCAAGCACTGTCACAAGAAAATTTTAATAACTGTGCTCATTCTGTTAACCCCCAAATGTATCTATTTATGCTTTATTGACCAAGTTATTCTCACTAGGCCAAACAGCCTCTTTTCAGGAGGGCTCCAAGGTGGCAAGCATACTGATTAGGGAAATTTTGATTAGAGCACCTAGGAAATTTTCGTACTCTGATAGATGTCTTTATATTCACCTGAGCTACAATCTGCTCAGGTAGACAGGCCCTTGATTTAACATCCGATCCCAAGGTTGGCACACACAGGAGTACAGCACTCCAGTGTCAGTAATTGGAAAATGAATCTGAAAACCTGGTGTGGGACGAAAACCCATAGTCTTCAAATCTTGTGCTACCTGCAGAGCCACTGGCAAACTGTGCTAAACAGCTATAGTGCAACAGACACCAATATATTACATTACTGACAAAAAGCATTGTGTGTTTAAAGGAGCTAAATGATAACGTTCGCTCAAGATACTTCAATTTTTTGTGCTGTTCTGGTGATGTACAATGATAAAGCCCCAACAGCAGCCCAGGAAACCTGAGTTTGATTAGTGACTCAGGCAAATTAAGTAGCAGCAGGAAGGGAGCTCGATGATGATCCATAAGGGGAGGCATGGTCCAAACAATGTTGCCCTTGGACTTGTGTAAGTGTGTGTGTGTGTGTGGGAGGGGGGCAGGGAATGGTATATAAAAGAATCCTTACCCCCAGAAGGAATAGCCAAACCCAGACACCCTTAGAATCCACAATCAGCCCCAGCAATACTAAGTAGCCTGGGGGATAGGAGGACAGTTGCTAGACCCATGTGGCCACAGTGCAGTGAGACCTGGGCCAGCAGGATGAGGTCAGAGGCAAGAGGAAAAAAAATTACATTTTTGTGATACCTTATCAATGTTAGGCAAAAGAACAGAGCAAGCTTTAGAATGCAGAGAAAGCTTATACAAGTTGTGACGCCCCATCACTGGACCAGTAATCAAGGAGCTTCAATCTTCACCAATGGCAACAGTGGGGGATGTACACTTGGAGGATAACAGGTACACACACAGTATTTCCAGATGCACCTCTCTGCTCAAGTTCAATTTCCCTTAAAGGACCACTACGGGCAAACAATGAAAAAACATAAATTTTTTTATCTTGCCATGATTTACTGCACTTCCTAAAGCTGCCTGCAGCAAAATAAGTGCTCATTCCTAATTTTTTTTTTACTCTTGTCTGCCCTTATGGGGGCAGACATTGTAATTCCTTTGAGAAGCTAAATCTGTCTCAATGCACAAACTGTGAGAACAAATAGCCCTACCATTTGTTGTCAGACTAGACTTGCATTCACTTAGAATGGACCACCTGAAAAAAAAATGCCAAGTTTGAGAGTCTGCAGCTCATGTGTCATTGACTGGTATGTGCTAAGTTTTACAAATGTTGTTCCTATTGATGTACTACACATTCTCTGAAAAACTTGCAAAAGTGTCAACAAATTACTGAGATAAAAGACTTTTCACAAGGAGCACTTTTGCAAGTTTCAATTCCTGGCCAAGTTACTACTCCCATCTCCCCTCCTTCAGTGGGCTACAGTCTCACATTTCCAGCTTGGGTAGATTCAACTATTTTGTCAGCTTTGAATGACAATAGACATAAAAAAAATCACAGCCTGGTGTGCCACTAAAACTGTTCCCTTTTATGTCTTTTCACTTCTGAATAGCATTTCCCCAGGAATAAAAAAAAAAAAAAAAAAAAAAAAACGCACACATCAGTCCAGAGTTTGGGCCAATCTATCCATTTCTTATTGTGCACAGTAAAACATTCAGTTTATAATGCATTCTGGCTGCTGACATGGTTATCTTTACATAGTTCTCTTATAGCATAGCCTAAACTTATTGTATTCAATGCCAAGCTTTACAACAGTTCTCAGTTTCTTAACAATGACCTCCCAAGCCTCTGATGTGACCCAGTACTTTGTCAATATACTGTAAATACATAGATTAATACAAATATTTGTGCACATATGACACGTACAATACACACACCATCATTAAAACAAGATAAATACAATATAAATCATATCAATATAGTTATGATTTCTAGTTTATGACCCTGTTTGGAAACTTCTTTTTGAATTTATGTTCAAGCAGTTGTATATTTGTTGTACATTATCTTGTTTCATTGTTTCTCAATATTCTAACCACTGTGTATGCTGCATCAATTGTAAAACTCTGATTTTACTCCATTTATATTTTCTATGCTCTCTGTACAAAATAGCTATGTTTGCATAATTTATTTTTATTTTTTATAATTGTTTACTATGTATATGGAGCTTTTCTCCTCCAGCCTCAGCTGAAAATGGTCATCTTGTGTCCAGTTGGACTAACCTGGTAAACAAATGGAAAATAAATAAAAAATAAAATATACTAAGAAAATCAATCAATATACCAAGAAAAATCCAAAACTTAAGAAAAAAATGCTTCCTTGATGCTATCATGAAGATCCCACTCACTTATTCAGATATATTATGGGCAAACACATACATACATATATATATATATATATATATATATATATATATATATATATATATATATATATATATATATCTCATCTCTATACTCAGGCACACATGTCCCACTTACCAGGCTAAACAAGGAGAAGGTTACTGTCAGCTGCCTGTTGGGTGCCAAGATCTACCACATAACCCATGCACTCAGGTCACTCCACAACCAAGTACAAATATGACTGTCATTGTCCATGTGGGTGTGAATGACCTGAGACATGCCTCCCTGGACTACATGAAAAAAGAGACGGGGAAGAGCTCCGATCTTGTAGCCCAGGGAGGTATGACCCTAGCCCCGAGTAGCATTCTGCCATCACCCAGAATGATACCGCAGTACAAGGACAAAATGATTGACTTCAACAATTGGCTAAGCTTCTGGTGTCATCTAAGGGGATCTAGTATCTGTCTGCCTGGGACGACATGGTCAACAGACAATGATGCTTTGCCAGAGATGGCCTGCACCTGTCGCCCATGGGATTCTGTATACTGGCTAAGGCTCTTGCCGCCCCTATAGTGCCTTTTTTAGACAAGTTTCAAATGTAACAGGAACAGGCAAGCAAAAACTGAGGGTAATGCTACTCAATGCTAGAAGTCTACATCTCAAAATGCACTCACTCAAGGCACTCCTTAAAATGGAGAACATCGATACCTGTGCAGTGACTGAGAACTGGTTCAAGGCTCCACAGAGCACCCCTGCACTACCAGACTACAACTCATACCACACTTTTCGGCCACGTAACCTGGACCAGAACACCAAATGCATCAGAGGTTATCCAAGTGCAACTAACTCTGGGCAAAACTGCAATCCAAATTGTAGCGTGCGACAGATCCCCTATCATGCCCCAGGATTCTCACTCCTCTTTTCTTGATATACTGGAAAATATTAGGGTTAAAACACCCTAATAATGGGCGATTTCAAATACTCCACCATTAACTGGGAAAACTACTCATGTACCAACGCCTTCGCTCAACACTTTCTGGAATTCATAAATTCCAGTGCCCTGGATCAACTTATCCACACCCCCACCAAGGGCAACAATATCCTAGACCTAGTCATTACCAACATGAATGACCGGTGTTCCACACCTGAAGTCAACTCCTTGTTGGTCAGATCCAATCATAAACTAATCACCCTAGATATCCACATCCCGCCCCCACCCCATATTAAGGAAACCACGGTAAAAAATTTCTCCATAGCCAACTTCATGCTTAAGACAGAAGTGGCGAACTTCATGACACCCATACAGACGGCCAATACAGTTACAACTGCTGAATCCTACACAAATGCACTCTTACAAGCACTTACATGAGTGCATGGATCGTGCTACCCCAAACAGAACCAAGAAGCTATCCTCCAAAAAAAGGAAGCCAATCTGGTGGTCCCCTGCCATAAACAAACTGTACAACAGAAGGAAGAAACTGTTGCAAAAGAGAGTAAAATCCCAGGAGTGGTGGAGCTCCCTGGTCAGCCTCAGTAAGACGCTGAGATCCCTTATAAGAGCATCCAAAGCTATCTATGAAAATAAAATTGCCACTGATTCTAAGGACAACCACAAAGCCTTCTATACCTATGTCAAGAATCTCAATGGCAACACCCAGATCTGCTCTGAGTTACAGCACAACTGCATGCAAATTACAGAACCAACTGATATTGCCAACATTCTGGCAGACCCTCTCACACCCTAAAGGGCCCATATCTATACAGGAAGAATGCAGAGTCCCTGTAATCCCAACTACACAGGTAAAAGCTGCACTCTACAAAGCCAAAAACACAGCATCCATGGGACTGGACAACATCCCAGGCTGCGTTTTACACGAACTTCAGAACGAACTGGCTCCCCACCTAAGCACCATGTTCAATCATAGCCTCACATCAGGCTTTGTGCACACTGAATGGCACACAGCAACAGTTATCCCACTCCACAAAGGGGGAGCCACCACTGATCCCGGGAACTATCGTCCTATTAGCCTGATGAGCTTGGTCTGCAAGGCCATGGAACATATAGGTTCATAGGTTGGTACTAGACTATTGGCCCTGGGGCCTATACAATCCCAGCCAAAAAGGTACCCTGGCTTTTACCACCCAAGAAAATTATTTTCCTGTGCCTCTGTCGAGCAGAACCACAGAGGTGATCCCCGGGGTGAATTTCCCATCCAATCATCAAGATTTTTCTTGAAGAGTGCTAATGAAGAGCTTTGTTTGATATAGATTAGGTAGTTTATTCCAGAGTATGGGAAGTCTCTGGGACAGGAATCTATCCCTCCAGCATGTTCTGTTTATTGTGGTGACAAGGTTTAGGTCCCTAGAGCGTGTAGCTTGGAGGGATTGGGATTTCTTTAAGTGGAGCACGTCCAAAAGCTCTGGATTTGACATAGCTTTGCATGTTAGGCAGAGATCACCTCTGAGTAGGCGATATGTGATGGAGTAAAGCTGGAGTTTTTTGAGACTGTCTGCGTAGGGTATCTGTTTGAGGCCGGTAATCCTCTTTGTGAGGTATTTCTGTGGCCTTTCCAGTTGTTGTAGAGGTCTTGTGAGGTACGTACCAAAAGGGGTGTTGTACTCTATAATGGGTCTAATGAGTCTTGAGTAGAGGGGAACAATGACCTCTTTTTCCGGATGAGAAACCTTTTATGATGAGGTGTGCCACATAGAAAGATTTCCTGACTACTGTGGCGATGTGATTATCAAAGGAGAGAATACTGTCCACCTGTGTCCCAAGGTCTCTTATCACACTTTTGGTGTTAAGTATACTACCGCCTATGTTGTAGTTCATGGGTATAGAGTTTTTACCAAAGGGGATGACAATGTACTTTTTGGCACTGAACTTGAGGCCATGGCTTATCAGGCATCTGTCTCAGTGAGGCCCTTTTGTAGGATGTCCACATCATTAGGAGTTTCGATTATGGCTTCTAGTTTGCAGTCATCTGCGAACTTAGTTAGCCAAAGACCTTCTGTGTTAGCCTGTACTTCAGAGAAGTAGATACCAAACAGGAAGTGACCCAGGACTGAACCCTGTGGTACTCCACTTGTCACTGGTCTGAAGTCGGATTTGTAGTCTGCTACTTTCACAGTGTGGGTTCTGTCAGTGAGCCAGTTGCCAACCCATCTTGTGACATAGGGATTTATACCTAGTTTAGTGAGTTTATCTATAATTCCAGAGTGGGGGATGGTGGCAAAAGCCTTGGCAAGATCTAGATAGGCTGTGTGAACCACCTTACCCTTGTCTATGGCTTTGGTGACTGCTTCAAAGAAGTCTATCAGGTTTAGGAGACATGATCTGCCTTTTACAAACCCGAACTGGGTGGAGTCCAGAGTTTGGAGATTACCAATGTCTTTGTTTACAAGTTCCATGATGATACGTTCCATGGCCTTGCAGACCAGGCTCGTCAGGCTAATGGGGTGGTAGTTCCCAGGGTCCATGGTGGCTCCCCCCTTGTGGAGTGGGATAACCGTCGCTGTGCGCCATTCAGCAGGCACAAAACCTGAGGTGAGGCTATGATTGAAAAAAAAATAAACAGCCTCTGCAAGGCTCAAACCCAGGACCCTGCACACCATAGCCAAAGTGATTTACCACTAAGCCCTGTCAGATATCATCATGGAACTCATAAACAAAGACATTGGTAACATCCAAACTCTGGACCCCACCCAGTTCGGGTTTGTGAAAGGCAGATCATGCATCCTGTATTTAATTGACTTCTCTGAGGCAGTCGATGAGGCTAAGGAGGTTCACACAGCCTATCGTGACTTCGCCAAGGCTTTTTACACCATCCCCCATTCTGGAATTATACCTAAACTCACTAAACTAGGTATAAAACCCTACATCACAAGATGGGTTGCCAACTGACTCACTGACAGAACCCACACTGTAAAAATTGCAGACTCCAAATCTGACATCAAACCAGCGACAAGTGGAGTACCAAAGGGTTCAGTCCTGGGACCTATCCTGTTTGGTATCTACTTCTCTGAAGTACAGGCTAACACAGAAGGCCTCTGGCTAATGAAGTTCGCAGATGACTGCAAACTAGGAGCCATAGTAGAGTCCCCAAATGATGTGGACATCCTATATAAGGGCCTCACTGAGACAGATGCCTGGTGTTATAGCCATGGCCTCAAGCTTGATGCCAAAAAGTGCACTGTCATCCCCTTTGGTAAAAGCTCTGTACCCATGAGCTACCACACAGGTGGTAGTCTACTTAACACCGAATGTGTGATGAGACTTTGGGACCCAGGTGGACAGCAGTCTCTCCTTTGATAATCACATCGCCACAGTAGTCAGGAAGTCCTTCTACATGGCACACCTCACCACAAAAGGGTTCTCATCCAGGAAAAAAAAAAAAAAAAAAAAAAAAAAAAAAAAAGAGGTCATTGTTCCCCTTTACTTGACACTCAGACCCATTATAGAGTACAACGCCCCTTTTGGAATGTACCTCACAAGACATTTGCAGCAGCTGGAAAGGCCGCAAAAGTACCTCACAAAGAGGATTACTGGCCTCAAACAGATGCCCTACACTGACATCTAAAAAACTCCAGCTTTACTCCGTAGCATATCGCCTACTCCGAGGTGATTTCTGCCTAATATATAAAGCTATTTCAAACCAGAGCTATTGCATGCTACACCTAAAGAAATCCCATTCCCTCCGAGCTACACGCTCTAGGGACCTAAACCTTGTCACCACGATAAACAGGACATGCTGGAGAGATAGATTCCTGTCCCAGAGACTTCCCATACTCTGAAACAAGCTACCCATCTATGTCAAGCAAAGTTCCTCATTAGCACTTTTCAAGAAAAATCTTTGAGTGGATGGGAGATAGGAAAATATACCCCGGGAATCACTTCTGTGGCAATGCTCAAGAGTGGCACAGGAAAATAACTGAGTGGCATAAGGGCAATGCTCAAGAGTGGCACAGGAAAATAACTGAGTGGCATAAGCCAGGTAAACTTGTTGGCTAGGCTTACTTAGGCCCTTAGGCCGATAGCCTAGTACCCATCTATGAACCTATTATTAGACTAAATACAATATTATGTAGCACTGAAATGTGCTGACATAAGGGTGACCGTTTATTATTTACCCATAAAGCAAATGTCAGAGTGGAAAAGTTCAAATAGTGGATAAAGAGGAGGAGGGGAAGAGAAGAAAGAGTGCGAAAAAGTATTTGTTAGAAGTAATAATTAGGGTAGATATGGGAGGCAGGAGAAAAAATGAGTAAAAGCAACATTTACAAGTAAGAGAAACGAAACCAAGGAAAAGAAGAAATAACATGGACAACAAGATTTACTGTGTGTGTGTGTGTGTGTGTGTGTGTGTGGTGTAAAACAACTATAAAGCAAATCTGCACTGATACCCGCTTGCTGCCCTGCTGAGGGGGACACTTGTGCAAGTGCAGTGGACTGGCTCCAGTAGGAAGGGATGGCGGCATAACTCTCAACATTAAAGAACAAGAAATCTGGACAAGGCCATAAATAATAGGGGGCAAAGGCCCAAAAATGGGACAATTTATAAACATTGCACTTACAAACTTAGAAAGTTGATAAACAGGTTTTGCATTAGAGTGAATTTTCTTAAGGATATGAAGTCTGAAAATCAAATGCCTGTCAACTTTCTGACTTCAGTGTTCAATGATTTGCCAGTGATTTGACAGAAAACTGCAATTTTATGAAAAACAGACAAAAATCTGGACTTTCTGCAAAACTCTGTACTGTTGAGAGATATGGATGGGAGTCTTGAACCAACACCCATCAATCATTTTCATTTCTTTGCCAAAGCCATTACAGCAGTGTTTTGCAAAGAGGTGGGAAAAGATTTAAATTTGACTGGTATGTTGTGTGGGTAGCTGTGCTTGTGGAAGGTGGAGGTGTGCCTTTGTAAGTGTGGTGCGAATGTTATGGATTATGAAATGGAGAGATTAAGAGTAAAATTGTGCTCAGTGAAGTCCCTAGCAATTTCATCACTGCTTGATTCAGACATAAACATTTCCCTGTGTTTGTCAGTACTATGTTTGAGTGCATTGTTTTGGAGTGTAGTTTCACTGCTACAGCTGCTGCTACTCTTTCAATACAAGTATCTGCTTTGGAAGTTTTCTCCAGGAGTATGTTGCTGAGAGGATGAGAGACATGCTACAGGTATACAACTAAGACAAACTAGATAAAGCAATAGTAAGAAAAAGTACTAGGTCACATTAGAGGCTTGGGAGGTCATTGTTAAGAAACTGAGAACTGTTGTAAAATTTATCATTATAGGTTCAAAGGTAGGTACTAGGCTATCGGCCCAAGGGCCTACGCAAGCCTAGCCAACAAGGTTCCCTGGCTTACACCACCCAAGAAAGTTATTTTCCTGTGCCACTGACGAGTAGAGACACAGAAGTGATCCCCGGGGTGTATTTCCTATTTCCCATCCACTCATCAAGATTTTTCTTGAAGAGTGCAAATGAAGAACTTTGCTTGACATAGATGGGTAGCCTGTTCCAGAGTATGGGAAGTCTAGGAATCTATCCCTCCAGCATGTCCTGCTTATTGTGGTGACAAGGTTTAGGTCCCTAGAGCGTGTAGCTCGGAGGGATTGGGATTTCATTAGGTGTAGCATGTCCAACAGCTCTGGGTATGACATAGCTTTATATGTTAGGCAGAGATCACCTCTGAGTAGGCGATATGCTACTGAGTAAAGCTGGAGTTTTTTGAGGCGGTCAGTGTAGAGCATTTGTTTGAGTCCAGTAATCCTCTTTGTGAGGTACTTCTGTGGCCTTTCCAGCTGCTGCAGATGTCTTGTGAGGTACATTCCAAAAGGGGCGTTGTACTCTATAATGGGTCTAATGAGTGATGCATAGAGGGTAACGATGACCTCTTTTTTCCTGGATGAGAACCCTTTTATGATGAGGTGTGCCACGTAGAAGGACTTCCTGACTACTGTGGCGATGTGACTATCAAAGGAGAGACTACTGTCCACCTGGGTCCCAAGGTCTCTTATCACGCATTCGGTGTTAAGTACATTGCTGCCTATGTGGTAGTTCATGGGTACAGAGTTTTTACCAAAGGGGATGACACTGCACTTTTTGGCATTGAGCTTGAGGCCATGGTTCTGACACCAGGCATCTGTCTCAGAGAGGCCCTTCTGTAGGATATTCACATCATTTGGGGACTTGACTATGGCTCTTGGTTTGCAGTCATCTGCGAACTTCGTTAGCCAGAGGCCTTCTGTGTTAGCCTGTACTTCAGAGAAGTAGATACCAAACAGGAGCAGTCCCAGGATGGAACCCTGTGGTACTCCACTTGTCACTGGTTTGAGGTCAGATTTGGAGTCTGCAACTTTTACAGTGTGGGTTCTGTCAGTGAGCCAGTTGGCAACCCATCTTGTGACGTAGGGATTTATGCCACGTTTATTGAGTTTAGCTATAATTCCAGAATGGGGGATGGTGTTGAAAGCCTTGACGAGGTCAAGATAGGCTGTGTGAACCACTTTACCCTCATCTACGGCTTTGGTGACTGCCTCAAAGAAGTCGATCAGGTTCAGGAGGCATGATCTGCCTTTCACAAACCCTAAATGGGTGGGATCCAGAGTTTGGAGGTTACCAATGTCTTTGTTTAGGAGTTCCATGATGATACGTTCCATGGCTTTGCAGACCAGGCTCTTCAGGCTAATAGGTCTATAGTTCCCGGGATCAGTGGTGGCTCCCCCTTTGTGGAGTGGGATAACTGTTGCTGTGCGCCATTCAGTGGGCACAAAGCCTGATGCGAGGCTATTATTGAACATGGTGCTTAAGTGGGGAGCCAGTTCATTCTGAAGTTCGTGTAAAACGCAGCCTGGGATGTTGTGTCCGGTCCCATGGATGCTGTGTTTTTGGCTTTAGAGAGTGCAGCTTTCACCCGCGTAGTTGTAATTACAGGGACTCTGCATTCTTCCTGTATAGATATGGGCCCTTTAGGGGGCGAGTTCAGGTTATACTATAAGAGAATAACTATGTAAAGATAACCATGTCAGCAGCCAAAATGCATTATAAGTTGAATATTTTACTGTGCACATTTTAAATGGATAGACTGGCCTAAACTCTGGACTGATGCGTTTGCTTTTTTTTAATTTTTTTTTATTATTATCCTTGGGAAATGCTATTCAGAAGTGAAGAGGCATAGAGACATACAAGGGAACAGATTTAGTGGCACACCAGGCTGTGATTTCTTTTTTGATGTCTATTGTTATGCAAAGCTGACTAAATAGTTGAATCTAGTAAAGCTGGAAATGTGAGACTGTAGCCCACTGAAGGAGGGGAGATGGGAGTAGTAACCTGGCCAGGAACTGAAACTTGCAAAACTGCTCCTTGTGAAAAGTCTTTTTTATCTCAGTAACTAATTTGTTGACACTTTTGCAAGTTTCTTTCAGAGAATGTGTAGTACATTAGTAGGAACAATATTTGTAAAACTCAGCGCATACCAGTCAATGACACATGAGCTGCAGACTCTCAAACTCGGCAGTTTTTTTTCAGGTGTTCCATTCTAAGTGAATGGAAGTCTAGTCTGACAACAAATGGTAGGGATATTTGTTCTCAGTCTGTGCATTATGGGACAGATTTAGCTTTCCAAAGGAATCACGATGTCTGCCCCCATGAGGGCAGACAAGAGTAAAAACAAAATAAAATTGGGAATGAGTACTTATTTTGCTGCAGGCAGCTTTGGGAGATGTAGTAAATCATGGCAAGATAAAAAAATAGATGTTTTCTTCATCATTTGCCCGTAGTGGTCCTTTAAGAGCACACACTGACCACAGTCAGTCCAGAGCTGTTTTCTCCAGATCACCAATAAGACTCCCCACTGGCAGAGCTACACAGCTGCAATCTCAGCTGAGTGGCCAAGCCAAGACCTCCAGCATCCTCTCTGCCCAACCAGTGCCTCTTGCCCCTGCCCAAGTAGCTGAAACACAATCTGAGGTTTGATTTATACCTACACACCTGGGAAAGGCTGGCACAGGTTTACTAGCTATGCCCCCTTTTGCCAAGACTATAAGGTAATTATCATTGTCAGCAGCCAACTCCTTATCAGCTACTTTAAGGCCCTTAAAGAGTATTCAATCTTACTGTGTAATATTAATACAAGTGGTAGTTTGACCAAAAGCAAGACTATTAGGAATGGCCCACACAGTGCCACCAAATAAATATACAAGTACTCTCAAAACTCAAATTTCTCTAAACAGATCAGCCACAATAAAATGTTTAAGTATATTTAACAATAAATAATAAAAGAACAAGAAAATACTCAGTAAATAGTCACAGTAACACCAGAGTTCAAAAAAAAAAAAAAAACATTGCAGGACAGTCTCAAATAAATAAGGAAAAAATATCTAAACAAGGTTTGCTATATTCCTGACTATATCTAAGAGAACTGAACTGTTCCCTAGAAACTTACTTCATCAGGCAAGGCAGAAGTTGTGACGAATGATTCTTGTCGGGTCCAAGACAAAATACGTAATGCAGTCTCTCTGAGAATTCTCAAATTAATATCTCAAATATTACTGCTGGGATAGCTTGCAGAATGACAATTTGTCATCTAATTCTATCCCAGGTAAAACCCCCACTGCTGGAAGCTGGCAATATTTAGCATCTACATGTGAAAATACACAGATCTCAGATTTTTGGCAGATGCTGGAAATCATAAAATAATTGCATTCCTTCAAACTTTCAGAGGTAGTAATTAGTTCACTCCTAAGACAATACAGAAAGCTTCTCAGCACCGACATTACATCTCAGACCTGACCTATAAAGTAATTTAATTTCAGTTATTTTTTCTGAAGTTAACCTCCACTGTTAAAATATATACATTTTAAAACAGTTACAACAGTGCATGTACATTTCTGTTCTACTCCAGTAGGGCACACTGTGGTTACATTTTAAGCACAATCACTTTAGAAAATACCTTTTTAAAAACACACATCTGTACAGACCAGTTTGATATACACATGGCGTACAGTTCTAATACATTTGTAACAAGAGCACAGTTCTAATACATTTGTAACACGAGCATCTTATATAGGTCATGTTGATATTCACAAACTACCTAGAATTATTTACAAAATTCCAAAGAGTTGTGCTGGCAGCATCTCCCTTTGTCACACAAGTGAACTAAGTGAACATTAAACAAGCTGTAATGTCTTACAGTGGGGGCATTACCAAGGAAATAATGCCCATCCAGAGGTATTATGACACAGAGGGCCTTAGCGCCCCAGGAAGTGTGTCTCATTTTCCCAATGATGCCCACCCCGAAAGGCATTACTGCGTTTAGATAACAGTGTGTTAAAAATTGTTTTGCGCATTTTACATCCAAGTAGAAGTTGTGCAAGTATTCAATGTCTACACACAACATATCAAGCAACTGCAGCTGCTTTCTTGACTGAACACCCTTCCGATGGCTCAGTAAATTCAAAGGAATGAAAATAAATAAAATATCAGTGTAAGACACTGCAACACCCCCTCACCAAGTGCATTTCAACCAACTCTAATTGTGCTCTGTCCCTTGAAAGTGTTTGATTTTCGGGTAAATCATCAATGACTGTCGGTCAATAGAACCAGACATAGTTTCTTACTTACTGATCACAAAATGCATGCAGATGGAAAACGTTACTGTATTCATTAAGTGAACTGGGGTTATATTTAAAAATTCTCTCTAACTCTTTTCCTTCTTTTTGTTGGCTTTATTCAGAATTTTTGATCAAAGAAGCTAAAAAGAAAGTGATAGGACCGGACTCTTGTTCTCTCAATTGCTTTTGTGTTCACACACACACCTTTTTTCCTCTGTAAAATTTTAAAAATGTAAATACTCACTAAAAAGCAAAGCTGTGTTTAGGGAGCGTATAAATAGTGTCTTTTTTCAGTTCCTTTCCCATTAAAATTTCTTTTTACTCCTTTTAATGCAACACCAAGACTGCTATATTATGTGTGTGTGTGTGTGTGTGTGTGTGTGTGTGTATGTGTATATATATATATATGTGTATATATATATATATATATATATATATATATATATATATATATATATACATACATACATACATACACACACACACACATATATACATATATATATATATATATATATATATATAGATATAAATATATTGTATACGGTTATGTATAGATTTTATATATAAAGTACCTTTACTCCTTTTACACAGTTTTACGGAGTTGTTTTCATCAGTGCGTTTTTCCACATTTTCAATCATGATAGAAGTTTTAAGCAATACAAGTGTGAGATTAAAAATCCTGCCACAAGATAGGCATCAAGCTTACTTTATATGTTTGGAGCAATCACTGAATCAGAAAATACAAGTCAACTGGTACACATCCTGTCTGGAGTGAATGTGTGAAAACCCATCCAACTGTCTTAACTTCTTTTTGAAGGAGCACAGTGTGTCACTTTTTTTTAAACAAACCTTTACTGAATTATCATTAGTGACATTGAAAATCAACATTTACAAGCACCGTACTTCACACATATTGCTATACATCATATAACCTAAACAACACAAACTATTCAATTCCTGCCCCCCTTTTTTTAAACAAGAAACAGCTTTATTAAACCGTCACTTACAACACAAGCAATCAACATGTATATAAATGAAAACAAACCACACCAACAGAATCCTAGCTGCAAGCATTCTACATCACAAACCACACTGACACACTCCCAGCTGCAAACACCATACATCACTCACTGTCTCTCACATTGCATCCTCACCATGCGATGACAACACAGAAATTCTGAACAAACTGAACACCTACTTCTGCTGATTTGATATGGACAACACCACCGTGCCAAAAAAGCTTCCAGTTGAACAAGGTGAGGATATGTTACATCTAAGAACCATATAAACAACAAAAATGAAGACAAATGCAAGAAATACCACCACAGACAGGAAAAACGCTGTAGCCACTAAATCACAGGAACTTTAATGTATCTTAGCACCTCGGCTTCACAAGCCTTCAAGAGATAAGTTATACAGCATCAATCAACACATTAATTATATAAAACTCCATTAAAATCAGCCAATTACAAAAACAGCTTCCAATTACATTCAAGGTTTAATCTATTAGGTACCAAAGTACCACATTTCAGAATGCATACTGTCTCCTTGTACAATAATCTTTTTTTTTTTTTTTACTTCTAATTCATCCCATCCATTAACAGTTTCTAAATTCGTGCTCTTTAAACAACAGCTCTTGCTATGTCTAAGACTATCTGATGTTCTAAAGACCCTGAAGCGAGTATTCAACACATCCCTGCAACTAACCACTGTACCCAGCTGTTTAAAAAATACAGCAATCATTCCCTTACCCAAGAAATCCCAACTGACAAGCCTAAATGATTATCGGCCAGATGCTCTTACATCAACGGTAATGAAGTGTTTTGAACGGTTGATCAAGAACCATATCTCTCTCCAAGTAGGGTTACCACCTGTCCCACTTTGTGAGGGACAGTCCCTCTTTGGACAGTTGTGTCCTGACCAAAAATAGTAAAAATGGCAAATGTCCGGCGATTGTATGATACATTATGTCCCATATTTTATGTAATAGTTGCATAAAAGTTATGTCTGTATCTAAAATACCTAAACATTACAAGAAACAGAACAAACAACTAAACTGCTACAAGAATAAGATTTTATTTAGGCAAAAAAGTAAAGTTCTACCCTTTGTACTATCCGTGGGTATGTGTTGGCCTGCAAAATCTGATGTGTGTCCCGAAAATGTCCCACTTTGGCCATTTGAAAAGGTGGCAACCCTATCTCCAAGCTTACCTGCAACACTGGATACAGTACAGTTTGCTTATAGATCTAACCACTGCACAGCTGATGCAATAGCGATAGCACTTCATGAATCCTTGGCACATCTAGAGACCAAGAATTGTTGTCAGAATACTGTTCATTGATTTTAGTTCTGCCTTTAACACTGTCATCCGCCAGAATCTGATACAGAAGCTGATACAGCCAAGCATGAATCCAACAAAATCATCATGTTCACAGATATCATCACTGTCATAGGTCTTGTCAGAAATGGTGAGGAAACAGCCTACAGGGATGAAATGCAGCATCTTATAGGCTGGTGTGACAGCAACAATCTGGCCTTAAATGCAAGCAAGACCAGAAAATTAATAGTGGTCATCAGGAGGACTTGGGAGATGCAGTAACCTCTGTAAATTAATGGATGGCAGTGGAAAGAGTAAAAAAACTCCAAGTTCCTGGGGTTGCACATCTCAGATGACCTATCCTGGTCGACTCACACTAGCCACACAGTGTAGAAGGCACAACAATGCAAACCTGGCTCAATCCATCCTCAAAGCCTTCTACAGGAGGACCATCCTCTCAAATAACATTATAGTCTGGTATGGCAACTGCAAAGCATTGGAACACAAGGCTCTCCTGAGGGTAGTGAGGACAGCATAAAAAGTCTCATCCATGAATGATCTGCACAAGACTCGGTATGTGGGAAGGGCAAGGAAGATAACAGACGATCCCACTCACCCTACCTATGGCATGTACTTCCACCTTTACTAGGGCAGGTGGTATTGCAGCTTACACTGCAAAACATCTAGACTGAACAGGAGCTTCTTCCCTCTATCCATAAGGCTGCTGAACTTAAATGCCAGACATGACAGTGAATAATCAGATCAATATGCCACTTGCTGTGAAGTATCACCTAAAGTAATCACTTTGGCACATTTCTTCAATAACTGGTAGTTAGCCTGACGTCTTACGGTATTACTTCCTGAATGTTCAACAATCAGGAGTGAGTCACCACTCTATAGATGTGTAAATATGAACATCAAAATAACATGATACAAACTTGTGAAGTGCAATATTCTAAATCACAATGTGAAGTCAGTTTTTGCAATACCTGCTAGCATAATATTGTCCAATGTTTTCCCATCCAATTGTGGTAATTTATTGTGTTAATATTTTAATTACTGTATGTGCATTCGTCCTACTCTCATTCAAACTGTGTGTTTCATTGTTATGTCTTGCATGGGGACCAAAGCAATGTAATTTTGTTCAGCTTGCACTGCTGCATATATCTGATCAACAATAAAATTTACTTTAACTGCTTGATGTGGAGTGGAAGTTTGTTCCAGAGAAGATGCAGTCATTGTGTGATGAACTGGTCTCTCCAGATCTCTGGTACTAGTGTTCACTGGACTGTCACATTGCTTGATCTGCAATGGAAGTTTGCTCTGGAGAAGGGGTAGCTGCTGCATGATGAATTTGTCTCTTCACAGGGACTGGTTTATTTGCTGAAGTAGATTCAGATCTCTGGTCCTAATGTTCACTGGCCTATTTGATTTGTGGAGACATATCCACAACGCAAACAAATGCTCCATCTGCCAAGCATTTATTTCCAATACATCACAAAATAGGAAAAATCAAACTGCAGCTCTTAAAAAGGCTCCAACCCATCAAAGCCCAGAAGTCTAGGACTACGATCTCCATAGGAAGTGTGCAAGTCCTGTAAATTCTGTCTGAGCCTATGGACTATTTGCTCAACATGACAAACTTCCAATGAGATGCAGTTGCTGAAGGAGATGCTTGTGATGGCTCTCGGAAACAAAAACTGCTGTGCCGATCAGTTACTAATACTTTTACAGTAAGTAATGACAATAAACTTAACTCTGCTGAAGATTCCACAAGAACTTTGGCATCCTGCCATGATATGTACATTCACGCCTGGCTTAGGCCAACTGATTTTGCAGACAAAACAGTTGCAAATATGAACATCCATTTCACAGCCTCTGCTTCTACAGTTCTGAAGTGATAACTCCCAAGTCACTCGATTCACCTCTCCCCAGCCAGCACAGCCACAGGAAAGGAATTCTCTCTCCCCCAACTTAAACACAGACTCCCCATTATTGCATCTGCCTCAAAGAAAAACTCCACATTTCTGCAAATCGTCTCAAATTCCATCTGTAACTTCCACCACAAACTCCCCACCCCAAGAAAGTACAGTTGTGTAAAATTTTACCATAACAGTAGATGTCCTTCTCTTCACTGTTGCAGTATTCTTGAAAGAAGGGATGTCACATCCTGGGCAGCTCTGTCAGTATGAGAAAGCTTGAAAGGGATCTTGTTTGTTCCATACGTCACATTTATGCACCTCGTACAGACCATATGGCATAAAAGGGACAAACAGATGCAACTACCTAGAATTGAATTGCTCCAGAAGAGAACTGTCAGAGGACAAAGGAGTCCATGCACATCCAGAAGGAAAAAATACAGAATAAAGAACACAGGGTTGGCGGGAGGGAGAAAATACTGCAAAAGTGAAGAGAAGGACATCTACCATTATGATAAGATTTTACACAACTGCACTATGTCCTTCTAGATCCCTGTTGCAGTACTCTTGAAAGAAGGAAGAGTAAAACAAAAAAAATCAAAAAACAGAATGGGAGGTAGAAGGCTGAGAGCACAGTCAACAAACCCACATAAAATGGTTTCAGCAAAACCTGCTATGGCCCTAGAAACCATATCCAACGTATAATGCTTAGTAAAGTTAGGCACGGAAGGCCAAGTAGCAGCTTCAAGGATGAAATTGATGTCCAATCCCCTGAAGAAGGCATCAGTAGAGGCAACAGCCCTAGCAGAATGAGCTCTAAAAGACGCAGACAAAGAATTGCCATGAAAACAATAACAAAAAGAAATTGCCTTAGCTATCCAGGAGGAGATGGGTTTGCTTAGAAACAGCCAAACCCAAAGACCAGGGAACAAAAAGCTGATTGGACTTACGAAAAGGCCTAGTTTTATTAAAATAGTAGAACTCTCTGTGCAAGTCCAAGGTATGCAGGACCCTCTCAGTAGCAGACTGAGGAAAAGGGAAAAAAGGAAGGAAGCTGTACAGACTGATTTAAGGGCAACTCATTTACCAACCTGGGCATAAAAGAAGGATCAATACAAAAAGGGACACCCTCTCCCTGTGAAAAAACAAAAAGGAGGAATGGCCATAAGGACCTGGAGCTCAGAAACCCTCCAAGCAGAAGTGAGAGTCAGCAACAAAACAATCTTCCAGGTACAATGTTGCAAAGAAGCAGAAACTGCAGGCTCGAGTCCATTTTTCCAAAACAAAATTAAGGCCCCAAGGAAGAGGAGGTGGAATACGTTTTCTTGAAGGCTGAATATGCAGGACGCTGTTAAGAAATTGTTAAACCTCAAAATGAGAAGATAAATGTGGAGTCAAGGGTAGACACGCAGAAATGGCTGACAAATGGCCTTTACAGAAGGCCAAGCCAGACTGGAGCAACTCACACAAACAGACAGGACCAGAGGAGCCCCCACTGAAAAAGGATCCTGGTTATGAGCATGGCACTTCTTCCATCTGGACATACAAGATTTTCTGGTTGAGAGTTTCCTTGCCTCCTGTAAAACCTTGAGCACATCTTCAGAAAAGATGTGCTGGAAAGGGATCAAAACCTTATCACCCACAACATCGATTGCAGAGTGGACAATTAGGGATGGATGAAAGACCCCTTGTCCTGTGTGAGGAGATCCAACCAGTGAGGTAACTTGTGGTGATTGCCCCTGGCCAGATGCATTAAGAGGGGGAACCAGTGCTGGTGTGGCCAGAAGGGAGTCACTAGCAAGATTTTTGGGGAGTCCAGTTGAATCTTTTGCAGGACTCTTGGAAGTAGAGGAAGAGTATAAAGAAACCTCCCATTCCATGAAAAGGATAGGGCGTCCGTTTTCCAGGCAAGATGGCGTGGCACTCTGGAATACAGGAGAGGAAGCTACCTGTTCAGAGGGGAGGCAAAGTGATATACCCAAGGAATACCCTAGCAATAGACAATGTCCAGAAACATCTATGTGAAACATGAGCCTGTATTTTGGACCTGCTCAGAGAGTCTGCTACAAGACTGTGCCCTAAAAGAATGTACACTGCCTGAAGAGTTAATTGATAACTGGGAGCCACCTCCCAAGCCTGAAGCACCATCCTGCAGAGGTAAGATTTCATGCCCCACGGCTTGTAGACATACATCACTGTAATGCTGTCTTGAGTACACCTTCAAGGGACCTGTACCCAGAGAAAGACCATGGGGTGAAAAGCCTGAAGAGCCAGAAATACAGCCCTCTCTTATTTGATGTTGATATGGTCTGATTTCTGATGGGGAGGCCAGAGACCCTGAGCTTTCAGGTGACCAAGAGATGCCCCCCCCCACCCCATGTCCGAAGCATCAGTGAACAGCTCTTGAGAAGGGACTGGAGGCTGAAAGGGCTGAACTGGGTTGACAGTGAACTGTCAAACCACCACTCAAATTCCTTCTTGAGATAGGGAATGAGGGGTACACAAAGTCAGAAAGTGATGATACTGCAGCTTCCACATATGCAGTCTAGCAAGAGGAAGCATCAAAATAGAAGAGGCCATAAATCCCAGGGCCCTAAAAATCGCCCTGGCTGGCATGGCAGCTAGGGGAAGACAAGACTGAAAGAAGGCCTTCAATGACAGGAGGAAGAGGCGCCAACATTGGCACCATCTGAATCCTGCAACCCAGATGCACATGATCCTGAGAGGGAGTTAGAACAGACTTTTGGAAGTTGATGGTAAATCCCAGACTTTGAAAGAGAGAAACAGTGAACTGCAGACCCCATAGCAATCGACTGGGAGAAGGCACCTGAAGCAACAGGTCATCTAGATAAGGAAAAACCTGAATGCCATGGAGCCTGCAGAAGTCATTCACAGGACCTAGGTGTTTTATGAATACCCTTGGGGCAGTAGAGAGGCCAATGAGCAAAGCAGAGAACCAGAAATGACAGAAGACACAGTGAAACTTAAAAACTTCCTGTAGCTGCTGAGCTGAGAGAGATCCAAAATAGGTCACCAAGTGCACTCCTTTCTAGGAACCAGGAACATCCTGGAATAAAACCTCCATCCCGCTTGCGAAGGGGGGACAGGTTGTATGGCCCCTTGGTTCAACAGGGACTCCAGAACCTACGGGAAATTAGGAGATTGCTCTAGAGGATGATGAAGAATCCCAGAAAAAGGAATAAGATATTTCCATACCATGAAAAGATGACAGAAAGAACCCAAGAGTCTGAAGTGATGAGATCCCACCCAGTTCTGGTTTATGAAAGGCAGATCATGCCTCCTGAACCTGATCGACTTCTTTGAGGCAGTCACCAAAGCCGCAGATGAGGGTAAGATGGTTCACACAGCCTATCTTGACCTCGCCAAGGCTTTCGACACCATCCCCCATTCTGGAATTATAGCTAGATTCACTAAACTAGGTATAAATCCATACGTCACAAGATGGGTTGCCAACTGGCTCACTGACAGAACCCACACTGTAAAAGTTGCAGACTCCAAATATGACCTCAAACCAGTGACAAGTGGAGTACCACAGGGTTCAGTTCTGGGACTTCTCCTGTTTGGTATCTACTTCTCCGAAGTACAGGCTAACACAGAAGGCCTCTGGCTAACTAAGTTCGCAGATGACTGCAAACTAGGAGCCATAGTCAAGTCCCCAAATGGTGGACATCCTACAGAAGGGCCTCGCCGAGACAGATGCCTGGTGTGAGAGCCATGGCCTCAAGCTCAATGCCAAAAAGTGCAGAGTCATCCCCTTTGGTACAATCTCTGTACCCATGAACTACCACATAGGCAGCAATCTACTTAACACTGAATGTGTGATAAGAGACCTTGAGACCCAGGTAGACAGTAGTCTCCCCTTTGATAGTCACATCGCCACAGTAGTCAGGAAGTCCTTCTACGTAGCACACCTCAGCATAAAAGGGCTCTCATCCAAGAAAAAAGAGGTTATTGTTCCCTCTACTCGACACTCATTAGACCCATTATAGAGTACAACGCCCCTTTTGGAATGTACCTCACAAGACATCTGCAGCAGCTGGAAAGGCCACAGAAGTACCTCACAAAGAGGATTACTGGCCTCAAACAAATGCCCTATACTGACTGTCTCAAAAAACTCCAGCTTTACTCCGTAGCATACCGCCTACTCTGAGGTAATCTCTGCCTAACATATAAAGCTATGTCAAACCCAGAGCTGTTGGCCATGCTACACCTAAAGAAATCCCAATTCTTCCGAGCTACACGCTCTAGGGACCTAAACCTTGTCACCCACAATAAACGGGACATGCTGGAAGGATAGATTCTTGGCCCAGAGACTTCCCATACTCTGGAACAGGCTACCCATCTATGTCAAGCAAAGTTCTTCATTAGCACTCTTCAAGAAAAATCTTGATGAGTGGATGAGAAATAGGAAATACACCCCAAGGATAATTTCTGTCTCTCTGCTCAACAGTGGCACAAGAAAATAACTTTTTTGGGTGGCATAAGCCAAGGAACCTTGTTAGCTAGGCTTACGTAGGCCCTTGGGCCGATAGCCTAGTACCTACCTATGAACCTATGCCAATTTGAAGACAAAGGGAGAGCCGAAGTGACAGAGGAACCTGATCTAAAGGCAGGGGATGAACCGTCAAAGAAAAGCAGGCTTATCAGAGAAGGGAGGCTTCTGGGCCAAGGAAATCTGAGAAGCCTTAGCAAAGGGGGCCCACCTCCAACCCTTCTTGCCCTTAGAGGCCGGGTGAGGTTGCCTGCAAACAAAGGCAGATCTAGGAGAAACAAAAATATGTTTAATGTCTTGCAAGGCTTTGCCTTTCTCTTGAAAAAACTTAAACAACTCAGCAGCAGCAGCAGTCCCAAAAAGATGAGTATCAAAAGCAAAATCCAACAACCTGGCCTTAATGACCTCAGGAAGAGACTGGAGACAAGGCCAAGAATAAGCTACACTTAGAGTGACAAGCCACTTGAGAAGCAGAAAAGATAAAGCAGAGAATTTGCTATCAGAATCAGGGAAGACAGAGATTACCTGACAAGCCTGAGCAAACAAGACCAGAGCATACCTGGTCATGTGTAAACCTTCTTGCCAATCCTCTTCATTACCCTGCTATCCTTATCAGAAGGCAAACGTTTAGAAGGTTTGTCAGAAGAAACTGACACCACAGTAGGATCAGAAGGACATTTAAAATAAAAACAGACAAACCTCAGGAGTCTTACTGAGCCTATGAGGTTTCTCAAGAGCAGGAGGTTGAGAATCAGGAGACTTGGAAGCAGCAATTAGAGTTATCTAACAAAGCAGCCAACATAGGATGAACTGCAAATGGTTTAAGGAGCATCCACCAGAAGCAACTTATACCTTCTCTGAATATCTGACACTTTAGCAGAACCCCACTTAAAGAATTCCATCATCCTAGCAATTGTGCCCCCAAAGAACAATTGCTTGAAAGGAGACTCAAGGTTAACACAGTTCTAATGCAGAGGAGTCTAAGTCAATGGTGAAAGCATCTGTGAGGAATAGGACAAAGACCCCTCACTAGACAGGGAATCCTCATCCGAGGAATCTTATTCCCTAAACTGTTTAGAAGGGGTAGAGGTCCAAGGAGAAGCAGGTTCTGAAACTCCTTGGAGGTGGCGTTAGGGCCATTAAGGCAGAGAACAAGCCTTGAGTATACTCTTCCCATTCCCTTTGAAGATCCATAGGACAAGGAGAAGCATGCTTCAGTTTTTGTCTTTTCTTAGAAAGGATATCAGCCATAACAAATACCAAAGGTTCCGATCCAGGGCGAGACTTAAGAGAACACTGAACTTCTTCCCTGACCAATACCTGCGGAATCCCACTAGGACCCACAGAGATGATCAGATGCAGAGGGGGAGCTGTGTTTGGAGTAAATGCCTGCAAAGCCTCAGAGGACGTGCAAAAAGAAAGTTCCATGCCGGCCTCCAGCAGGGTGGAAACAGAGAAATTGGACATAAACACTGAACAACTTACAGAGTTATTACCTGCTTCTAGAGGGATGTCCAGTGGAGGCTGGACAGCTAAAGAATCCCCTGAGACTTCTTGGCCTTCTTCTTACCAAGCTGGGCTATCTTGGGGTTAAATGGTTCTGCCATAGTACCCGGGGCTGTCTAAGCCATTGGTTTTCAAGATAACTGGTCAGGGAAGACAAGTGGCTTCTGACCATCTTAGACACAAATGCCTTACAAATACTACAAGAGGTATAGTTATGGGAAGCACCCAAACAAAAAGAAGACACTGTTCATGATTATCCTTAAGGGGAATGTGCCTCGCACACTGACATTTTCCCCTCTTGGATAACATAAGTTCTAGGTAGTGATAAAATATAAAAGACCAAGAAACAAACTTCTGAAAACAAAAGAAAAAGTAAAAATAATCCCAACGGGGCTCTTGTCTGGCATTCTAAAAGGTAAAAACAGTAACAAAAATGTTCAAACCAACTGGTGGCAAAAAGTTCTGAAGAGTTCTGTCCATACATCCTTTTTATGCTTTTACTGGGATGCAGTCCCATTTGAAAAATGATGGACAAGAAGCTGTGTTCAAAAAATATTATAGGTACTCACCACAATTATGTACTTATGAGTAAAGCTGTACAGGAACCACCAGGACTTGTACTGTAGGCATTAGGACTGCTTGACACACAACTTTACCAGACTACCACCCTCACCTATACTGTTTCCATCTACCTCTTTAGTACCAAACCAAGTGAAAGAAAAAGAAAACATAACAGAGGGAGAGGAGGGTGGGTGCTTCTTAAAGCTGCAACTCTAGTAAACCCATTGTCATGTCGAGTACTCTTATTTTATTTATTTGTTATGCTGATAACACTGGATACAAATACATATCCCCTTCTCAGGGGTGACCCAGGAGCAAATGCCTGGTTAAGTGACTTACTCAAAGTCATAGGTTTGTAGGTGTAAGTTGACAAAAATCAAACAAAAAACTATAAGATGAAGCTCATTAGCAGCTTACAGCATTGAGTAAACTGACAATTTTCATATTTAAAATCACAAAGTTCCAGCAGAAACCACAACCACCTATCTCAGTTCCCTTGGTTGTCTGCCCTAAGTGACATGTCCATGACAACCATGGCCCAAAGACCTTCACCAAGGGTTATGTCCAAATGATTAGTATTCCCAGCTTTTCACAAGCCATCTGTACATACTCATGGGTCACATCCCATCCAATCCAAAAACAACCTCACAATCGGCCACAACCTTCCAAATGAATTTACTAGACAATTGGGGAACAGAAGACAACTGACGGACCTCTCCTCTGTATCAAAAACAAACCGCACTCACACCCAAACAACACAAATATTAAGATTGTTTGATTCCTAAAGTTCCATAATTTAAAATAGATCTTTATTATTTCTATATTTGTGTCAGTAACTTTTTATTCAACAGGTTTACCCGATGCCCTGAATATTTTAACAAAGTGCCTTATACACCAGTGCTTCAAAAGCATGTTCAGACATAACACCATGCATCTGTGCCTATTTCATATAATTTCCTGCCAGTAACCTGTCAGTCATTTTTAAAAGTTAAACAAAGGCCCAGGGAGAAAAGTTCCACTTTCTAGCAAAAGATAAGCACTTTTTCCCACATTCATTTAGAACACATACTGTACAAAGATACTAAAACATTACAATCATGATACATCAAATATAGGATACAACAGAAATACATTTACAATTGGAGTAGCTGTCAAAGCAGAAAAGTAATAAACTGTTCACATTTGACAAGTGCAGAGGATGATTAATATGAAGAATATGTAAGCAGTATGTGCAGGACAAACAGGACTGTGCACATTTGAAAAGGCTCTAAATTAATGTACAGAGAATGGATTACACTGTAGAATTAAGTAATAAAATTTTTGGTAATGTGATTTTTTTTTGCAAGACAGATGAAGAGAAGGTAAAAGGGTAGTAAACAGCACTGCAATAGAGATGGGGAGAATGTAAAAAAAAAATTGTAAAATAGATTGGAAATATTTGGTATTTGTAGGTTATTTAAAAACTGGCAGCATCCCACTGCGTTTGGTCACTATATGATAAATGGGCTTTGTATTAGTGTAATACCTCGCAGGTCGTTCAGCGCAGATGTTGGCATGGTCTTTACTGACTAACAGGTGAAAGGGGAATGTTGTTATATGGGAAACAGGTCATTCCACAACAAGTACAAATACGACTCGTCCATGTTGATGTGAATGACCTAAGATGTACCTCTCTGGACTACATGAAGAGAGACATGGATGAGCTCTCAGATCTTGCAGCCCATGCAGGTATGACCCTAGCCCTGAGTAGCATCCTGCCATCGCCCAGAATGATACCACAGTACAAGGACAAAATGATGGACTTCAACAATTGGCTAAGCTTCTGATGACATTCTAAGGGGATCCAGTATTTTTCAGCCTGGGACAACATGGTTGACAGACCACGATCCTTTGCCAGAGATGACCTGCACCTGTCACCCCCGGGATTCCAGATACTGGTTAAGGCTCTTGCCACCCCTATAGTGCCTTTGTAGGCAAGGTTCAAATGCTAAATTCACCACCATAACAGGTACAAGCAAGCAAACTCTGAGGGTAATGCTACTCAATACTAGAAGTCTAAACCTCAAAACGGACTCACTCGAGGCACTCCTTAAAATGGAGAACATCAACATGTGTGTAGTGACAGAGACCTGGTTCAAGGCTCTAGAGAGCACCCCTACATTACCAGGCTATAATTCATACCACACCTTTTGGCCACCTAACCTGGACCAAAACACTAAAGGCGGACGTGTGTCGATATTCATTAAGGATATCCACACCTCCAGGCTAGTTGCTCAACATAATGCATCTGAAATGATCCAAATGCAACTAACACTGGGCAAGACTGCAATCCAGGTTGTAGCTTGTTACAGATCCCCCACCATGCCCCAGGATTCCCATTCTTCATTTCTTAAGATCCTGGAAAATATTAAGGTACAACCCAATACTTTAATTATGGGCAATTTCAACTACCCCACCATCAACTGGGAAAACTATTCATGTACCATCTCATTCGATCAACGTTTTCTGGAATTCATAAATTCCAACACCTTGGATCAGCTTGTCCACACCCCAACCAACGGCAGCAATCCCCTGGACTTGGTCATTACCAATATGGGTAACCAGTGTTCCACGCCAGAGGTCAACTCCTCGCTGGTCAGATCCGACTACAAGCTAATCACCCTAGACGTCCATATCCCACCCCCACCCCCCATTAATGAAACCACCGTCAAAAACTACTCCAAAGCCAACTTCATGCTTCTTAAGACATAAGTGGAAAACTTCACAACACCCATGCAGATGGAAAATAGAGATATGACTGCTGAATCTTACACAAATGCACTGTATAAGCACATACACGAGTGCATGGATTGTGCCATCCCCAAAAGAACCAAGATGCTATCCTCAAAAAAGGAAGCCAATCTGGTGGTCCCCTGCCATAAACAAACTCGACAACAGGAGGAGGAAGCTGTTGCAAAAAAAAAAGAGTAAAATCCCAAGATTGGAGGAACTCCCTGGTCAGCCTCAACAAGAAACTGAGATCCCTCATAAAATCCTTCAAAGCCAGTTATGAAAATAAAATCGCCACTGATTCCAAAGACAACAACAAAGCATTCTACAGTTATGTCAAGAAGCTCAATGGCAACACTCAGATCTGCTCTGAGCTACAGCACAATGGCACTAAATATACAGAACCAATCAATATTGCCAACATCCTGGCAGATAGGTTCAGTGCTAACTTTACCCCCCTCTCACCCTCCAAAGGGCCCATCTTAATACCAGAAGAATGCAAATACCCTGTAATTACAGATGAACACGACTGTACTCTCCAAAGCCAAGAACACAGCATCCATGGGGCCAGACATCACCCCAGGCTGCGTACCGCACAAACTACAGAACGAAGTGGCACCCCACCCAAGTAACATGTTCAATCATAGCTTCACCTCAGGCTATGTGCCTACTGAATGGCGCACAGAGACAGTTATTCCACTCCACAAAGGAGGTGCCACCACAGACCCCAGAAACTACCGCCCCATTACCCTGACGAGCCGGGTCTGCAAGGCCATGGAACGTATCATCTTGGAGCTTATACACAAAGACATAGGTAAACTCCAAACCCTGGACCCTACTCAGTTTGGGTTTGCAAACAGTAGATCATGTCTACTAAACCTGACTGACTTCTTTGAAGCAGTCACTAGAGCAGTAGATGAGGGCAAGGTAGTGCACACAGCCTATCTTGACCTCGCCAAGGCTTCCGATACCATCCCCCACTCTGGAATTATAGATAAACTCACTAAACTGGGCATGAATCCCTATGTCACAAGATGGGTGGCCAACTGGCTCACTAACAGAACCAACACAGTAAAAGTAGCCGACTCCAAGTCTGACTTCAGACGAGTGATGTGTGGAGTACTACAGGGTTCGGTCCTGGGTCCTCTCCTATTTGGCATCTACTTCTCTGAAGAGCAGGTCAACACAGAAGGTCTTTGGCTAACAAAGTTAGCAGATGACCGCAAACTGGGAGCCATAACAGAATCACCTAATGATACAGACATTCTACAAAAGGGCCTCACAGAGACAGGTGCTTGGTGTCAAAGTCATGGCCTCAACCTTAGTGCCAAGAAGTGCATTGTCATTCCCTTTGGGAAAAACTCAGTACCCATGAACTACCACATAGGCAGTAGCTCACTAAACACTGAAAGTGTGATAAGAGACCTCAGGACACAGGTGGACAGTAGTCTCTCCTTTGATAACCACATTGCCACAGTAGTCAGGAAATCCTTCTATGTGGCACACCTCATCACAAAAGGGTTCTCCTCTAGAAAAAAAGAGGTCATTGTTCCTCTCTACTCATCCCTCATCAGACCCATTATAAAGTACAATGCCCTGTTTGGCATGTATCTCACAAGACACCTACAACAATTGGAAAGGCAACAGAAATACCTCACTAAGAAGATTACCGGCCTCAAACAGATGACATATGCAGACAGTCTCAAAAACTCCAGCTCTACTCCATCGCATATCACCTACTCAGAGACGATCTCTGCCCAACATACAAAGCCATGTCAAACCCAGAGCTGTTGGACATGCTACACTTAAGGAAATCCCAATCTCACTAAATCACATGCTCAAGGGACCCAAACCTTGTCACCACAAGAACATGCTGGAGGGATAGATTCCTGTCCCAGAGACTTCCCATGCTCTGGAAAAAACTACCCATTCATGTCAAGCAAAGCTTCTCATTGCCCCTCTTCAAGAAAAACCTTGACGACTGGATGGGAAATAGAAAATTCACCCTAGGGATCACTTCTGTGGCACTGTTTGACAGGGGCACAGGAAAATAACTTTCTTAGGTGGCAAAAGCCAGGGAGCCTTTTTGGCTAGGCTTATATATGCCCCAGGGCCGATAGCCTAGTACCTACCTATGATAGGCATGCAGATGGGGCATGAGGCTTTGTATTAGTGTTGTACCTCGCAGGATGCGCAGTTAGCTAGTCCTGCCTAAACCCCGCCCAGAGTGTAGCAATCAGAGACATGTTGGTCAAAATAAGTAATATTCATACCAATGGTGGCATGAATATTCATCTACTTGTAGTTTATCCTTTTCCTCAATGTAGTACAATCTCGGACTTGGTATATTTATTTAGTAGGGCGTGGGGTATGCAGCCCTCCATGAGAGGTGCAGGGGGGTCCTAAAACGAAGGGAAAAAAATAGCAGCATTATAATTGCAAATATTTTTTTCCTTCGTTTTTTGCAGAGGGCCAAGCCCTCCTGCACCCTCCATGTGGGTGCCTGCATTCCCCCACCCCTGATATTTAAATACAACTCCAAGATCGGGCAATGTTTTTACAGCAGCAACCCCCCCCCCCCCCCAATCAGCTGTTTCATGCAGGAATGGGTGTGGTCTTAGTGATAGACGTGCCTAATGGCCCTGATGTACAGTAGCATGCAAATAACGCATGATTGACATGTTATCATGCATACTTGCCTGTGACATCACGAGTAGTTTACATGCTTCCTCACAGTAGTGGGATCTTGGAGTTGTCGCATTGTATTTATATACACGCGGGTGGAAGGGTGCTTACACCCCTGCAAAAAGCGGAAGGTAAAAAATACTGATCTACATATTTACTCATGTGGGCGGCCTGTTGGACGGAGGGGAGGGGGGTACCGTTCTAAAGCAATTCCGAAGATCAGTACATTGCGAAAGGTAAATTACGAATCCACAATATGTATTCATGCCGCACCTGCATGCCTATCATGCGTGTTTCCCATACAACACGCCCCTTTCACTTGTTAATCAGTAAGACCTCGCCCACATCTACTATCACTAATGCAAAGCCATGTGATTTTAAGGCCGCATAATATTTACAAATGTCTACGCGAGTGTTTAATGTACAGAACTAAACAAAAACAAGCTTACCTGACAGGAATGCACCTCTATTAAATGTCAACGGTTAAAAAATAATGTGCACCTTTATGAAATGTTTAAGCACACCTTTATGAAATGTTTAAGCACAGGCAGTATTCTGAAGGTTGAGTAATCTTTTTTTTTTTTTTTTTAACTACTACGTGGATGGTGGAGGCAGCAGCTTGAGGTGGGAGTGCAAATTATACAGTTTTGGCTACAACTCCAAATAGAAATAAGTAAGCGCGTACAGGATCCATTAATAATACCCCACTCGAGGGCATTTCTGTCAAGATTCCTCTCAAAGTTTTACAGTTGTGATAATCTGCCTACCACGCAAAATACTACTGTGTCAGTTTCTGCCGTTAATCCATTAACTACTGCCGAATTAGTCGGTGTAAACGTAGGTATTATAGTGCCATCCTCCACCAAATGTTGTAGAGATAAAGACTGCCCAAGCCTCAACAGACTTAGATTTCAAAACAGACTGGAGAAAGCAAATTATAAGTACATGTTACAACGTACATCCTAGAAATAAGTTGCAAAACGGCAACCACGAATTAACTAACTCAACAAAACTTAGAAGATGCCCTGACACAGACTTACAAACTATACTGCTGCAATATTTACTAACGGATCGCACAGCAGATTCCTTGTTACTATCCCAAAGCAAAGACCATTTAATACATTTACGACATCTTCAAAAACCTTCAAACCTACAATGGTAATTTTTTTTCAGATGGAAGGTCACTTCCGGTATATGCTTGCGTGTTCAAGAATCGTCCAACGATTGGCAGGCAAGTTGTGTAACTTATGACTTAACGAACACCGATTCCAAAGAGAGGATTTATCAAATATGAACTACATACAATTAAGCTTCTTAAAAAAGGGTTCTAACATGCATTTGTAAAATGCATTCAGTAAATAAAGACATTATGTTTCGGTCTAAAACAAAAGCTGTTCATTTTTTTTGCGATAATGGTGAACATTGGACCGCGCGGTAAGTGCAAATTCAAAATATTGAATGACATGGTTACGCAAAGTCCAGTGTTCTTCCTCAACACCTGAAACTGTTTCCACAACACGTGTCAGAACTTTTGATCGTAGGGTATAGCTCTCTACCAATCACATAATAACAGAATGAAGGACAAATCCATGGGTAGTCTGGGACAAGTAAAATATTAGCACTATTAACTTGTGGCACTGATAGAATAAGAGACTATAGCAATAACCCACGCCTGGGTGTGGGTAATGCTAAATTTACCCACGGTTTGCGTGGTTTGGTAAGCCAACCGTGGGTAAATTTAGCATTACCCACACCCAGGTGTGGGTTATTGCTATTATACCATGACATTATTTAAGAAAAGAAACTGTTACTTTTCTTAAATAATGGCATAGTATAATGCCTGTTTACTGCCCTTCCGCAGATGTCTGGCATCCGCGGCAGTTCTGATGTACTGCGCGCCTACGCAGTACATTAGAGCTGTGGGCAAAAGCAACGGAGAAAGCAAGATCTCCGTTGCTTTTTAGTTTAGCTATGTTAAATGAGTTTAACATAGCGAGACAGTTTTAAAATAAGCAACGGACATCTCCGTTGATCTGGGTGATCCGGAGATCTCCGTTGCTTATTTTAAAGCTGTCTCGCTATGTTAAACCCTTTAACATAGCGAGACAGTGTTTAACGAGTTATACTAATGGAAAAAGTCCGGCACCGGACCTTTTTCCATTAGTATAACTCGATTTACAATGGGCACGCTGGCCAATCAGCGTGCACGTTTTGGGGGGATCATGGTATAATATAGCAATAATCCACGCCTGGGTGTGGGTAATGCTGGATTTACCCACGGTTGGTGTGGTTTGGTCACGAGGGCGAAGCCCAAGTGGCCAAACAAAGCCAACCGTGGGTAAATCCAGCATTACCCACACCCAGAAGTGGGTTATTGCTATTATACAATGACATTATTTAATAAAAAAATAATTACTTTTCATAAATAATGGCATTGTATAATGCCTCCTTGCTGCCCTTCGGCAGCTGTCTGGTATTCTGCAGCTGTTCTGATGTACTGCGCATGTGTATGCGTACGCAGTACATCAGAGCTGTGGGCAAAAGCAACGGAGAAAGCAAGATCTCTGTTGCTTTTTACAAACTGTCTTGCTATGTGTTAAAGGAGTTTGACATAGCAAGACCGCTTTAAAAAAAGCAACGTAGAATCTCCGTTGCTTTTTTTAAAGCTGTCTCGCTATGTTAAACTCGTTTAACATAGCGAGACAGTATGAAGCAACGGAGATCTTGCGTTCTCCGTTGCTTAAAAAAAGAGTTATAGTAATGGAAAAAGTCTGGGCGACCTGACTTTTTTTTCCATCACTATAACTGATTTACAACGTGCACGCTGACCAATCAGCTGGCACGTTTTTAATATTAGTGGGGGGTTGTTGTATAATGTGAATTAATATACATATTCTGAAGTAAAAGAGGTATACAACTGTAATTATTAAGTGTAATTTCCTATCTTCTCTCCAAAAGTCAGAAGTTTTAGGAGAGATTGAGAAAGACCGAGCTAAAATTTCAGTCAAAACCAGAGACAGTTGAGAAGTGATAGTCTTCCTAATCTTCATAAAAAGAAGACTATCTTGGTACCAGCAAGCGGAAAGCAAACTGCAGTATCTGACAAATAATCTGAGCATAGTAGTGAAGCTAAGTAAACGCAATAGCATTTGCCATGATATCTTTGTGCGTTGTACTACGATCATAGCTGGCTTTAGGCACCAGCAAATCCTGTGGTTGCTTGGGGCCCCTGATTTTGAGGGGCTACTAACCACAACAAGTTATCTTACTTTGATATTTTGTAAAAATTCAGTCAAATCAACACGATGTTAAGTTGTCAATCTCGCCTTCATTCTTGCTGGATGGGTCCGGAGCCTATCCTCGGCTCCGACTCAGCCTATACTAAAGCTCGAGAGCTAATTTTACCAGCTTGAGGCAACCCTATATCCCATGATGCTAGGCGGTAACTACCCAGATCTCGTTTGCCGCTTTCACTAGCGAGGTGCTCTTTTTACCGGCTCCACAGGTCAATAAGAAAATTTAAGAAATGTTCTAGTTTTTCTCTCTTAGATTCCCCTTATTTTGTCTAAAAGGCTAGTTTTATCTTTATTACTACCTTTTTCACCTTTTAGTCCCTCTGTTTAATCCCTTATCCCAAGTTATACAGCCCCCGGCTGTAGAGATCCAACGCCTCAGGTTTCCCCACTGGGAATATCCTCCTCTTCCGAGGTTTCTCCTGATCCGTCAGGTGAACCCCTGCATAAGAGGACATGTAAGAGGAAGCATGTGGACTCCCCTGAGTCCATTACATCTGATACCAACTTGGATGAGTTGGAAGGGTCCCCAGGGTCCCCCTCGGAGGATGTCTCCTTTTCTGACATCCTTGAAATCCACAAACAGAGGGGGAACTGGTCTACCCTTAATCCTTCCGAGGACGAGTCGGTTTACCTAGAGGCGTTTGGTTCTCGCCCTTCCACCTCCTGGGTGTCTCCGCCCTTTGACCCCCTTATGGAAGTGGTGGTGCAGAAGGCATGGACGGCCCCTGAATTCGATGGAACCCACCCCACGGAGGCCTTCCAAATTTATCACAGCCCCATTTGGATAAGCAATTTTTAACTAAGGGTGTCCCAGTTGATGCCATGGTGGTGGCTGCAGCCACCAAGAAGGAACTGGCTGATCCCTTCAGTGCCTATCCATCCGCCTAATAAGGATTCTAGGTCTATGGATAGGTACGGCAAGCGGATGTTCTCGTCAGCGACCTTTGCCATGCGGTCGCTGAATTACTTATGCCACTTCACCCGTCTTCAAAGAGATATTCTTAAAGAACTGGGTGAGGTTCTACAGGATCCATCAGCTGCTGGGTCTCAGGACAAAATCATCTCGCAGCTAGGAACCCTGAATTCCACTGTCAACTCCTCCATGCGGCTTATTTCCTATGCAGCCGATGGAGCGAGTAGGGCCGCAGGCACAGGTGTGGCTTTAAGGCGTCACGCCTGGATGCGGCTTTGCAACTTCGCAGACCCCTTCAAGGCGTCCTTCACTAACTCCCCCTTTGATGGTTCAGCATTTTTTGGACCTCAAGTGAAAGATACCTTGACCAGATGCGAACAAGATGGCAAGACTCTTTCTGCCGTAGGAGTCCGTTTTTCAACCCCATCTAGACCATATCCTAAAGGTCAAAAGGGTGGAAAAATGCGATTCCGCAAATCACATGGAGTCACGCCTGACGCAAGAAGTCAGTTTCCCCCTAGAGGCAGAGGGGGGAACAACAACAACAGACGCCGTCCAAGAGGCAGAGGGGGGTCAGCAGAATCAGGGTAGCAGAGAACCTCTTTCTGACAAACCCTTCCAGCATCCCTGAGGTGCTGCCCGACTGTCCACCTTCGGAGGCAGTCGGGGGAGGATCGCTGTACCCACAAACCTGGCTCTCCCTCACTCAAGACAAATGGGTACAGTCGATCATATCTGAGGGTTACAAAATCCCCTTTATCCAAACCCCAGCTCTACAAAAAGGGTCCCTCCCAGACGTTCCACCCAGTCTAAGGGAACAAGCAGCACTAGAAATATCAAAGCTGCTAACAAAGAGAGACATCCAGCCAGTCCCAACAGACCAACTAGGATCCGGAGTCTACTCAAAGTTCTTTTTGGTACCAAAAAAAACAGGGGACTGGAGGCCAATATTGGATCTCAGCAAACTAAACAAGTTTGTAAAAAAAACAAGGTTCTGGATGGTCACGCTACAGTCCATTCTACCCCTTCTGGGCAAGGACAATTGGATGTGCTCAGTGGATCTTCAGGATGTGTACTATCACATCAAGATACACAGGCGCTCCAGAAGGTTTCTCCGCTTCCGGCTGGGGGCCAGTCACTATCAATTCAGGGCCCTGCCCTTTGGTCTCACTACAGCCCCCAGAGTGTTCACCAAATGCATGGCAGTGATTACGGCTCATCTCAGAAGTCAGGGATTCCATGTTTTTCTATATCTAGACGACTGGCTCCTTACTGCCACCACCAGGCATCAGCTCCTTCTGGCCAGATATTATACCATCCAAACTTGCAAAGGGCTAGGTATCTCCATAAGTTTCAAAAAGTCTGCCTTGTCACCTTGTCAGTCTATTACCTTCATAGCCGCCACCTTGGACACCGTAGAGCTCTCAGCAAAGTTAACAGAGCAGAGGGTCTTAGATATTCAAAATCATGTTCACGTTCTCCTTCAGAGCAACAGAATTCAGGCCAAGTATGTTCTGAAAGTGTTAGGTCTCATGGCGGCAGCCATCACGCTACTTTCCCTTGCCTGCTTTTACATGCGGCTCCTCCAATGGATGCTTTTCTCTCAGTGGTCCTTTCAACAGCTTCCTATGACACACAAGATCTTAATAACTCTATCTTGCAAGAAACATCTGTCTTGGTGGATGGTCTCCCCTCAAGTCCTTCAAGGCAGACCATTTATTCCCCCCCCCGGTCACCACGGTTACATCGGACGCCTCCCTGATCGGGTGGGGGGGGGGCATTTTCAGGGCAGGATGGTCCATGGCACATGGCAACCTTTCGAATGCCACTTGCACATAAATGTCCTGGAGATGAGAGCAGTGCTTTTAATGTTGCAAGCCCTCCAAGACTTTCTTCCCCTGGGGACTATTGCAATTCAAACTGACAATATGTCCGTAGTGTGGTATATCAACAAACAGGGCGGAACCAAGTCCTATCCCCTGTGTCGAGAAGCACTCAGATTTTGGCAATGGGCGATCTCTTCTCAGCGGTTTCTGATAGCAACGCATATCCCTGGGAAGTCCAACATCATAGTGGACAGGCTGAGCAGAGCTATTCTCATGCCCCACGAGTGGTCTCTCAAGCAATCTGTGACGGAGGAAATTTTTCGGAAGTGGGGGTTTCCTTGCTGCAATCTTTTTGCAACACCACAAAATAGCAAGTGCCTCGACTTCTTCACTCTCTTCCCCCTTCCAGGCCATCCCCCCAGAGATGCTGTAGTCCACGATTGGCCACGGGGACTTCTATATGCCTTTCCCCCCTTCCCATTAATCACACAGATAATTCAGAAAGCTACTGCCTTGAGAGCCAAGATGATTCTCATTGCCCCTTATTGGCCTCGACAGATATGGTTCCCGTTCCTGCATCATTATCTTTTGGAGCAGCCTTGGCATCTGGATCCAGTGCCAGATCTTTTGGCCCATCAGTCAGGGCAGCTGCACCAATCCCTCCAATCTCTCAACCTCACAGCTTGGTTGCTCCACTTCCGTCCCTAGCCAGGCTTCCCATGATCTCAAATTCTGTCCGTGATATTATCGTAGCTTCCCGTAAGTCTTCCACCAGAAGGATCTATGCTAGTAAATGGCAACGTTTTTCCTTCTGGGCAAGGGCTAGGAATATAGATCCCTTCACTGCTCCAATACACTCGGTTTTAGATTTCCTAGCTGAAAATTTTCATTCAGGATCTTCATCCTTCACAGTAAAAGTTCAGTTAGCAGCCATTTCAAATTTTCACATAGGCCTGTCGGACTCCAGCATCATGTCCCATAAGCTTTGCAAAGCATTCCTTAGAGGTATCTTTTTACTCAAGCCCCCAATCAAAGAACCCCCACCACAGTGGGATTTAAACTTAGTTTTAACATCCTTGATTCTCCCTCCCTTTGAACCTGCGGCTTCCTGTTCTTTGAAGTTACTTTCCTGGAAGACACTCTTCCTAGTCGCCATTACATCTGCTAGGAGAGTATCTGAACTTCATGCCCTTTGCATTCGTCCTTATTTAGTTTTCCACAAAGACAGAGTTTCTCTTAGAACTAACCCGTCTTTTTTACCCAAGGTGGCTTCCCAGACAAATTTAAATCAATCTATTGATCTTCCAGTTTTCTTCCCTAATCATTCAAACAGGGCGGAGCAAAAACTGCATTGCCTGGACGTTCATCGTCAGCTCCGCTACTATCTGGACAGAACTAAACAAATCAGGAAATCTGATCAACTCTTTTTATCTTATGCAGAAAGTAAAAAGGGCCTTCCGGTATCCAAAGTAACCCTGTCTAGGTGGCTGTCTTCTGTGATTACCTGTATTTATCAACTCAGAGGTAAAGAATTGCCTTCTAGGCCAAGAGCCCATTCAACCAGAGCGTTAGCTACATCAACAGCCTTTCAAGCTAGATTACCAATAGATACTATCTGTGCAGCAGCCACATGGGCCTCTCCTCATACCTTTGTTACACATTACAAATTGGACATGGCCTCCAGAAACAGGGCAAATTTTGGTTCCACCGTTCTCAAGAGTCTGTTCCAATGAGCCACCCAGGATGAAGGTGCTAGGGGCACGGTCCCATCCAGCAAGAATGAAGGCGAGATTGACAACTTAACATTGAGAAGTTATGTACCTACCATAACGTTCCATGTTAGTTGTCTTCTCTCGCCTTCTTTCTTGCGTCCCGCCCACCATCCCCCTAGCCTGGACAGACCGAAAGGATTTCCCCTTCTTCTAAGGGGCCTTACCTTGCACTATTTTAAGCCCAAACAGGTTGCCCTGGGGTAGCTACTGCTTCAGATAGTGACATTTGGGGAGTTTCTCCTTTCTCCTTCTCCTCCTGAGTTGGGAGACTAAATTGGCTAATTTTTTTTCAGCTACCAAACGAGATCTGTGTAGTTACTGCCTAGCATCATGGGATATAGGGTTGCCTCGAGCCGGTAAAATTAGCTCTCGAGCTTTAGTATAGGCCGTGTCGGAGCCGAGGATCGGCTCCGGACCCATCCAGCAAGAAAGAAGGCGAGAGAAGACAACTAACATGGAACGTTATGGTAGGTACATAACTTCTCATTATTTAATAAACCAGGTGAGTAATAATAACTCTTATGCATATCGCCTTTAAAATTCAAAGATACCTCTGGTTATAGTAACAGTATTTTGTCAAATAACAGACTTCTTAGTTTCATTAAATATTTTACCATTGATATACTGCATTTGGCTTAATTAAATCCTGCTGGTGGACATTCCACTAAAACTAACACCATAGCCCGCTTTGGACATCTGAAGTGCTTGTGGCTACAGGGGTGGGGTGGGTGTGGGGGGCATTAATCGTCATTGACTGTGTGAGGGCCCCTCAAAAGCTGCTGTTGGTTGGGGAAAATTAGGAGAAAAAAAGTATTCATTTTCTGATTAGATTATACTCTTTACCCAAAACAGGGTTGTGGTATGATCCTATTACGATAAAGCTGATAATTAGTGAATGAACATGAGCAAGGTAAAACTAGATATCAGCCCATAGAGACTGATCTCAAGAATTCTGGGCAAAGCCAGAAGTAATATCAGAATAAAGGCTTAAAAACTCAGGGACACATTTTAAATATTGCTCTAATAAACTTAAAAAAGTTTCTAAAACATTTTGCATCAACATGCAGCGGTTAGCGTTTTCGCCTCACAGCAAGAGGTTCTCCCATTCCATTCTCGGCTGGAGCACCTTCTGTGTGGAGTCTGCATGTCCTCCCTGCAGTCGAGTGACGTCAAAGACATGCAGGTAGGTGCGAGCATGAATGGGAGTGCCTTCATTGAAGGTTGGGCATCGGTCTGGCAACTTGGCACCGTAAAAATCCACTGCCAATCATGAGTGGACCGGAGTTCCGCTGTGGCGACCCCTAACCGGGAAAAGCAGAAAGTCTTTATTTTATACATCTTTGGGCAATAAGAAGTATGAAACTCTGATCTCTGGGTTTACTGACTGTAAGGCTCCTGATAGATGTGTTATCACTTGAAATGCCGTGTTGTGATGCATGGGGAAAAAAAGAACATCCATTAGAAGAGTGAATTTCAAACATCACGCTTCAATAAACAGAGGTCAGAATCAAACATGGTACTTTTTAGCTGTTATTTTAGGCTCTGTCCACATTTCTTGCACCAAGATGTTGACGGGTATGACTGGAAATGCTGAGGGGACCCCCCCCCCCCAACTTGACATTTGTTGCGGCCCCCAAAAATGCTAACACTGTCCCTGACTACTATACATTTTATAATTTCACATTGAGCTACGTTTACTCTTATACGAGTGCACATTGCTGTTTGCTCTGTAAATTCTGTTCATCTCTGAATATGGCGGGTCATGGTTAAATAATCAGGTAACATAAATGTAAATTAGCCATACCTTTCAACTGCCCAGATTTTTGCCTAGTACTAAATAATGACACATTCAAGTTTCTTACTGTATATCCTTCAGATAATGCATGCTAATGCAAAACCTGTTATTCTAGCAACTTTCTAAGTTTATAAGAGCAATATGGTAAAACTTGAAACCTGGGAACAAAAATGCTGGCAGCAATAAGATAAGAACTGTTTTATTGTAAGCGCTTTCGGCTCGGACCTTTCCAAGCCTTCTTCAGACAAAACAGTAAAGAATATCAAACAAACATTTAAATAAACAATTCAATTAAAACATCAATTAATATTTAAAGTGGAATGCCTTAAAACCAGTTTGCTTAACTTTGTAGTGTGTCATAAAACACATAACCTACTGAAAGGACAATTTCCAAAAGTAATTACATACTAATGTAGAAATTATCTTGACATAATAAATAAATAAATTACATTAAATTTAATACATTAAAAATTGTGAATTGTACCAAATTGTGCAAATTCATCTTCTATTAAAGACAATAGATTCAATACACATTTAATAGAAAGTGCATCATTCAGCCCTGAAATACATGGGCATTCGTCAAAATCTGCCATTTAAGCTCATCTACTTCTAACTTAATTTGCCATGGACCCCTCTAATATCATTAATTCTTCTTTGCAATATGAGAAACTTAAAAGAATGTGTTGGATTTGAAAAAATATGCTTTGCTAGGGCATTGTTACAATCTCTATTTTTAATAGCGTAACAATGCTCATATACTCTTTGTTTAAATTTACGCTCCGTTTTGCCTATATAAAACGCCTCACAGGATTGGCATAAGGCTGCATAAACTACTGCTCGAGTTTCACAATTAAATCTGGAATTAATATTATACTTAATGCTGTTAATAACACAACTATTTGCTACTAAAATATTTTTACACTGGGCACAGCAACCACATTTAAACATACCCTTAATTCTAGAGTGTGTGTGACATATTTCATTCTTTTTTTCAAGTATATTTTTGAGATTTAAACCTCATTTATAGGTTAATTTAGGTTTATTACCCAAAACTCCCAACAATGCTTCATTACCATTAATAAGAGCCCAATTTTTATATAATATGTATCTTATCTTGTCATGATCGGTCGAAAAAGTATGCAAGAAACTAATATTAAATGACAACTTGTTTGTACTAGTTGCCAAGATGTTATCAGGCTCACATATAGGGGTACCACAAATTTCAACTAATATTTCATTAGGGCTTTGCTCAAGTCCATGACGTGGATTTAATAATGGAAGATAGAAGCCAGAGTTTCTTTTATGTTGTACTTCATGTCTAACAGCTGAAATTAAGTGATTAGGATACCCTCTATTTAGAAACATGTCTTCCAATAAGTTACATTCTTGTTCAAACTGCATATCATCAGAAACCATTCTTGCAGCTCTCACCATTTGCCCTTTAATAACAGCCCGTTTCTGATGGTGAGGATGGCAACTAGTGTAATGCAAAAAAATGTTAGAATATGTGGGCTTCCTATATATTCTACTTTTGAAACAAGAATTACACTCATCTTTCTCTAACAAGATGTCAAGAAAACTTATAGATTCAATACTTGATTCATAAGTAAATTCCAAAAATGAAGTTTTTTCAGACAATTTGTTAATGAAATCAGGTATGATATTATGTTCTCACACTCTAGAATTAAGGGTATGTTTAAATGTGGTTGCTGTGCCCAGTGTAAAAATATTTTAGTAGCAAATAGTTGTGTTATTAACAGCATTAAGTATAATATTAATTCCAGATTTAATTGTGAAACTCAAGCAGTAGTTTATGCAGCCTTATGCCAATCCTGTGAGGCGTTTTATATAGGCAAAACGGAGCGTAAATTTAAACAAAGAGTATATGAGCATTGTTACGCTATTAAAAATAGAGATTGTAACAATGCCCTAGCAAAGCATATTTTTTCAAATCCAACACATTCTTTTAAGTTTCTCATATTGCAAAGAAGAATTAATGATATTAGAGGGGGTCCATGGCAAATTAAGTTAGAAGTAGATGAGCTTAAATGGCAGATTTTGACGAATGCCCATGTATTTCCAGGGCTGAATGATGCACTTTCTATTAAATGTGTATTGAATCTATTGTCTTTTAATAGAAGATGAATTTGCACAATTTGGTACAATTCACAATTTTTAATGTATTAAATTTAATGTAATTTATTTATTTATTATGTCAAGATAATTTCTACATTAGTATGTAATTACTTTTGGAAATTGTCCTTTCAGTAGGTTATGTGTTTTATGACACACTACAAAGTTAAGCAAACTGGTTTTAAGGCATTCCACTTTAAATATTAATTGATGTTTTAATTGAATTGTTTATTTAAATGTTTGTTTGATATTCTTTACTGTTTTGTCTGAAGAAGGCTTGGAAAGGTCCGAGCCGAAAGCGCTTACAATAAAACAGTTCTTATCTTATTGCTGCCAGCATTTTTGTTCCCAGGTTTCAAGTTTTACCAAGTTTTCGTTTTTGGAAGTACTCTTTATAAGAGCAATATTTAAAAATGTTCCTTGATGTTGTGGCTTTGTCAAGATTTCTTCACTTACAGGTTGAGAGGTATGATTAGGACACATCAACTTTGATTGTGTAGTTATTTATGGTCAAGGAATGGGTGGGTGATGACTTGAATGGCATTCAGGTGCATGGTGGCTACAGTTCATTTAAACCTTTATTTACTTACACTTTTGAGCAGGTTAGACCAGCTGTTTTCAGTGGGGACCAGAGTCTTGCAAGCATTAGATAAGGTACTTCAGTAGCATGTACTAGATCCCTCACGAGCACTTATTGAAAACAGTAGGTGAAGTTCCCTGTTGTCTAAGGTTGCCATCTTTTCAACTGATAAAAGTTGGACATTTTTTGTAGAAACCTGAGATTTTGCAAGACAAAACATGCCCATGGCCAGTGTAAAGGAAAGAACTTTACTTTTTTGCCAGAATAAAAGATTATTCTTGTAACATTTTCAGTTGCTTGTGCTATTTCATGTAACATTCAGATATAAAATAACTGTTAAGCAGTAATTAAAAAAAACTTAGGAAATAATTTTTGTCCTAAAATCTCAGGACATTTGCCATTTTTTAGTTTTTTTTTCCAAAGGAAACAACTAAAGATCAAAGTAGGGCATTTTTTGTAGAAACCTGAGATTTTGCAAGACAAAACATGCCCATGGCCAGTGCAAAGGAAAGGGACAGGTAATAATCCTACTGTTTTCCTGGCCAAATTTCCTCTAATCAGTCCACCTCAGATCTCCTGTGAATATGCAGTGCAAGTTCTTTCACCTGTATGGCGTTAAAGTTCACAATTATATTGCTGTTTACTGCTGCACCAATAGATAATGTTCACATGCAAATACTAACAAACAAAATTTGTGTACCACCACACGGTTATGTAAACAAGAAAGCACCAAACCATGTTCATTATACAGTTGGCTGAACAATAACAGTTGCAGTTTGCCCCCCAAATGGTGCATTATCATTGGGAATGGGGCAGTTCAGTGTGCCCAATGTAAAGCAGCCTAAAAGGCGGTCATAGCAGATACCAACAATCCTAAGCAAGCATACATATATTTAGTATTTCATACAAGCGCTGTTTAATAAACAAACAAAATTAGGATCCCGGCGATAGCAGTATTTTCTAGTTTTCTTTTAATAAAACCTCAGCTACATTTTACTCTCCAATATGTTTATAAGTATAAACAACTTCCTGCCACAACCATGATCAGACTTTACTGGTACATAGCACTTTTATGTATTGGTGGATGCTAGTCTTAATTTTTGGTGTTCTGTGTTTTTACTTACACATACGATGGTGGTTTTGTTAAAATAGCATTAAGTGTTTGAGATATATATATATATATATATATATATATGTGTGTGTGTGTGTGTGTACGTATGCATATTTTTTATTATCTTTGCTTTAGTTAGTTTGTAGCCATTTATCTGTAAAAAAAAAAAAAAAAAAAAAAAAAAAAAAAAAAAAATTGAAGTGAATAATAGCCTTGTCTGTTTCAGCAATTCAAGTTTTGAGTTGGGACAAAGCACAAACCTACTACTGGTATGCAGTGAATTATAGAATTGTCACACTTGCAATGTATGCTTTCTCACCTACAGAAAAAGAAAGCAAGAGATAAAACACAGCATTCTGCTGGTATGCTATGAACATAAAATTGTTAGAATTTGAAATTGAAATTGAAAATGTGTTTTCTCTCCTACATATAACATATGCCTACTGGCCTCAGACATATGTCCTATGCAGCCCGACTGAAAAAACTCTGGTTGTACTCACTGACATATCGCTTACTGAGAGGTGAGAGGTGAGAGGTGATCTCTGCCTGACTTACAAAGCCATGTTCAACTCAGAATTGATGGACATGCTCCACCTAAAGAAATCCCAAGTCACTGCGAGCCACGCGCTCTAGTGAGCTAAACCTCACCACAACAATAAATAGAACATGCTGGAGGGATAGATTCCTGTCACAGATACTCCCCATGCTTTGGAACAAAATTCCGAACTACGTTAGGCAGAGCCCCTCACTAACACTCTTCAAGAGAAGCTTTGACGAGTTGATGGGTAACAGAAAATACACCCCTGGGATCACTTCATTGTCTTTGCTTGACAGAGGCTCAGTTAATTAGTCAATGGGGCGGCAAAAGCAGACACACTCTGGCTAGGCTTATATATGCCCTCGGGCAGATAGCCTAGTACCTACCTATGAACCTACAGAGGGAGATAGATGAAATTGGAAAATGTAGGTCAGGTAGAGCCAACATAAATGCACGGCTTGGGCAAGAGCATTTACTTACACTGCAGCACTGCTAGGATTCACCTTTGTCTCTAGGAGTGTTACATCATTATTGACCACTTAGCTTTCAAAATCATAGCACTTAAAATCTGCAAATGCATACAATTTGCATGGGGCTCAGATATGCAATTTTTTCTGTCTCTTTTAGCAGTGCAACCTACATAGCAGAACCAGAAAAATGTATCCTTGCTGCACTGCAAACAGATACACATCTATTTTCTTGGCTTGCTTTATGTACCAGTCCTAATTATAACTTATTTAGCAGGATTAATATAAACATTTGTGTATTTTTATTTGTCCACAGCATATATATGTTGCAGATAAATAAAAACAAAGTAGACACCCCAGCCTAAAACTAAATCTGAGCTCCAAATATTTCAAACAAACCCACTCTGCCTTCAAGAGTCTTGCCCATATGGACTATTTTTAATGCAATTCCCTTCTTCTCCAGAAAAAAAAATGATTTTGATCATTTTAGTTCTGTGCAATATGCAGATCCAAGTACAGCATCATTCCAAAATTGTTTTACCACCTGACTGAAAAATTGCCTATAAGCTCTTTCATTTTTCACAGTCATGTATTCTTCCTGCTTATTATAACAGCTTTGCAGTGTATAATTACACACACACACACACACACACACACACACACACACACACACACACACACACACACACACACACACACACACACCAATTACAGACACTTGTATGACTGTCTTCACCTTCACTGTTTGCTTGTGATCAAATGAATGAATAAATACACAAATACCCCAAAATATATTTAGCTTGCTGTTGTCGGAATCATACAGTACAGTCGCCCTTTGCACCCCCTCCCATGGTCTGTGAATCAGGAACAAAGACCCAAAAGCAGGGAATATTTTAAATATTTCTTGTATATACTTGGAAAATTATTAGTATAACTGGTTTTGCATTAGTAAGCATTTTCTAAATAAATAGGAAGTCTGAAACTTATGTCTATCATTATTTGGTGACTGCAATCAAACAATATGCCAGGAAACCACAGATTTTATGAGGAACAGACCAAAATATTAGGAAAAATTAGGGATAGTTGAGAACTATGCCTTCAGCGCAAACACACACACATAACCAACAATTACAGCCACTTGTATGACTGTACAAATATATCTTGGATATCTGTTTGAGAAAAGATGAATGCATACATACATACTTGCATACATAAATAAATAAATAATGGCCTAGAAATATATTTCAGCTGGCTACTATTAGAATCTTTAAACCCCCACCCATACTTTTTAGCTCAAGAATCACATACAAAGACCCCAGTTCAGGGATATATTTTAAATATTATTCTAACATACTTAGAAAGTTGCAACAATAACAATCATTGCATTAGGAAATATTTTTGAAGGATATGAAGTCTGAAACTCACATTTGCCAGAAAATGATATATTTTATAAAGAGCAGACCAAAGCTGTTACTTATAAGTTCGTTGTTCAACAGTTCCTGCCAATACCAAAAATAATATGAGGACCAAGGTCCAAAAACAGTTAAATTTTTAAATATTACTCTAATTTGCTTAAAATATTAAAATGAAATAGATGTTGCATCAAGTATTTTCTAAACAATGAGATTGTCAGATATTCTTTAATTAATGGCATTATTGACTGGCTGTAGTCAGTAGAGATTTATGAGACAAAATTAAGGACATCTGAAAGGCAGAGATATGCCGTCTGCCTGAGTACACACACTCACACACTCACACACTCAGAATGCACTACAGCACTTACCATAACCTGGTATGCAACATCTTTGGCACTGAGCAATGCTGTTTAAAAAAAAAACGCACAATGATAGTAAATATGCTTGTCTGCTATTGGTTCATTTTGATCAAGACAAGCTCCAGAAGTCACTCTCTCTCTTATTGGTTCTTGAATTGAGCCAATGAAAGAGAAGAAATCAGAGTATTCTTACATTGAACTGGAACAGTGGAGTGGACACAGACACAGGAAGTGAAATCGGAGAGCTCGGCCAAATGCAGAGTAGTCGAGAAGTATGCTTACAGGTTGGATAATATTAGGGGTGCATTTCTATTGTCCCGATTCCTCCAGTCTACCTCTCCCACCATGGCAAACAGAAGGTGATGTAATACCTATTCTGTACAATCACAAAGCACTGTGTGATTCAGGCATACCTTTCAACTGAATCTGGGACAAATCTAGAAATAATCAGAGATAGTTTTAAAATACAGTTGCACTTTCAGTTTTGAAAGGGTTAGGTGTAGCGACCCCCCGCGAAGTCCAAAGAATCACAAATAATAATTAAACCCCGTAACCTCAGCCCTTAATCTGATTGATAACTAAAAAAAGCCCATCTAGGAAACTTTTCCATGTCAAATTCCAGGGGTAGGGGTGGCAGAAGTGGATGTTTCTACTTTGGGAAAATACATTGTGATTGGCATATGACTCCTTTGCCCGTTCATTTCTTTAAAAATATTTGTGTACGGAATTAATGCCTCTTCCATTGCTCACCTCACTTTTACTGTTCACATCATTGATGGATCAATCTTGTACAAGGTATCTGTCGCTCTTCTTGTGTGCATTAAGAAGACACTGAGGCTTGGGTGTTCATTTAAGTAGTTTATTGTTTACAAATACATCAGGATGGATGGCAGGAACATTAAACTTGAACTATCTAACTAACTGAGTACATACTTGCATGCTCACTCTCTGGCTGCTCACTCAAAATGGCACTCTTGCTTGCACGTGCTCAGTACTTATATGCATGTGTTGACTCACTGGAAAGCTTCTTAAAGGTATATCAGACACTCTGATCTACATCCTCTCCCTTTACTGAGCGGTCACATATAAACAACAACATTTGAATAGGTATGCAATTATACAGACACTAATAAAGAAAAACAGTCATGTCCAAGTTGCTTTGTATCTGGAACTAGGTTCCAAGATGTGACCTGATCTCATGATATAATAGTTAGGACTGGGTTTAGTAACAGGGACAGTCACTGGGGAATGTTCTGTTTGAGGAGTTTCAGGGATTTTCTCAGGAATGGGGATTGCTGATGGAATGCTCACTGGAACAGGAACATTAGACAAGTCACTCTGAGAACTAGACTCTTTGTCACAGGCAAGATGCTGTAACACCGGTTCAGACACTGGTAACAAATGCTTCTGATTTCATCTGAATTTCACTCCTTGTGATTCCACAATGTACGATCTCGGCTCTTGACACAAACTTTTCACAAATACATTGTGATCAAAACCTTTTGATGTCTGCAGCCTCACTATCTCCCCTTTTTTCAATGAACTGAGCAGTTTGCTGGTTTTATCATAGTAAGACTTCTGGGAGTATCACTTTTTCAACAGTTGGGCTTTTATGCCTTTATTTTTTTTTTAGCATTTGGAACCAATAAATTACTGCTGATTGGTAGTATAGCTCTAGTTTGTCTCAACATAAGTCTCGGAGCAGGTGAACCAAGATGTTTATCACAAGGAATGTTTTGAGATTTAACAAGTTCAGGAAAATATCGGTATTGTCACATCTGAATTTCTCTAACAGCTATTTTGCACTTTGAACTGCACATTCAGCCGAGTCATTTGACTGAGGGTATTCAGGACTACCTGTAATTTGAACAAAGTCCCACTCTTCTGCAAATCTCTTGAACTGCTGACTTGTAAACTGTGCACCATTGTTAGAAATAACTTTGTGCGGACTACCATGGACAGAAAAATGTTGCTTCAACTTAGTAATGACAGTACTGGAAGTTAGGTTGGGAAGTAGGTTGATCTCGAACCAATTTGAATAAGAGTCTACTTAACACCAAGTAATGTTGATCATTCCACTCAAACATATCTGTGGCTACTGTCGACTAAGGTAGTTCAGGAATCTGGCTTAACTTAAGTGGTTCTTTCTGTTGATGTGGCTTTGTAGTATTACATACTGAACAATGTGAAAGTACTTTCCCAATCTCTCTTGACGTAGAAGGCCAAACTACTAGACCTCTGGTAGAATCAGTTCCCAGGTGGCCATGATGCAAAATCTTAATATACTCTTGTTGCAAGGATTTTGGAAAAATCACTTTAAGACCTTTCATGATGATACCATTGTCAGACAAAATCTCATCTCTGTATGGAAAATATGGTTGCACTTCTAATAGTATACAAGACTGCTTTGAAAGCCATCCTCAACTGATAAAGAGGTTTAGCTTCTGGAGAATTGGATATGAAGCTGTGTGAGTTCTGAGCTCATCAAGACATGTGGAAGAAATATTTCTCACTTCCATGACCTCAAAATCAAATTGCTCATTGTTATGCTGTTCTGTGTTTTTCTGGGTGATCTGGATAAAATTTGTGTAGACAAGACTGAAATTGCACTTCTGCAATTTGAGCATCATACATTGCAGTCTAGCTAGAGCTGTATGCATAGGCTTTCTCAAAACAGTAACAAAAGGTGGGTAATCAGTTTCGATCTGGATAAGTCGACCATAAATATAATCGTGGAACTTCGAACATGCAAACACAATTGCCAAAAGCTCTTTCTCAATCTGGGTATATTACATCTTAGTCTAGGTAAGGGTTCTTGACTAGCCTGGTCTGCAAGGCTGTGGAGCACATCATCATGGAACTCATTAACAAAGACATTGGAAACCTCCAAACACTTGACCCGACCCAGTTCGGCTTTGTTAAGAGCAAATCATGCCTACTAAACCTGGTTGACTTCTTCGAGACAGTCATCAAGGCCATAGATGATGGGAAGGTGGTTCACACAGCCTACCATGCCCTCGTCAAGGCTTTTGACACCATTCCCCACTCGGGAATTATAGAAAAACTCACCAAGCTGAACATAACCCCCTACATCACGAGATGGCTTGCCAACTGGCTTATAGGTTCATAGGTTCATACTAGGCTATCTGCCCTAGGGAATTTATAAGCCTAGCCAGAGTGTGTTTGGCTTTCGCCACCCATTTTAAATTAATTTTGCTATGCCCTTTTTCGAGGTTAGTATACTGTGCCTCTGTCTAACAGTGACACAGAAGTGATACCCGGGGTAAACCTATGATCTTCCATCCACTCATCAAGATTCCTCTTGAAGAGAGTCAATGAGGGACTCTGCCTAACCTGGACTGGGATTTTATTCCAGAGTGAAGGGAGCCTCTGGGTTATGAATCTGTCCCTCCAGCATGTCCTATTTATTTCAGTGCTGAGGTTCAAGTCTCTCGAGCGTGTAGCTCGATGGGATTTGGATTTTCTGAGGTGCAGCATGTCCATTAATTCCGGGTTGGACATGGCTTTACGTCAGGCACAGATCGCCTCTGAGCAGGCAGTATGCCACTGAGTAGAGCTGGAGTTTCTTTAACCGGGCAGCATATGGCATCTGTTTGAGCCCTTTGATCCTCTTGGTGAGGTACTTTTGGGGTCTTTCCAGTTGCTGCAGGTGTCTGGTAAGGTACATCCCAAAAGGGGCATTGTACTCAATTATGGGCCTGATGAGGGATGAGTAAAGAGGCAGGATGACCTCCCCTGATCTAGATGTGAATCCCTTCATGATTAGGTGGGCTATATAAAATGTTTTTCTAACCACTTTGGCCACGTGGTTGTCAAATGAGAGACTGCTATCAACTTGGGTCCCCAGGTCCCTAATTACTTCTTCTGTACTTAATGGATTACCACCTATGTGGTAATTTGTGGGCACTTTGTTTTGCCAAAGGGATGACTATACACTTTTGGCGTTTAGCTTGAGGCCATGGCTCTGGCACCAGTTGTCTGTTTCTATGAGGCCCTTTTGGAGGATGCTTGTGTCGGCTGGAGAGTCGATTATGGCGCCCAGTTTGCAGTCATCTGCGAACTTGGTCAGCCACAGTCCTTCCGTGTTGGCCTGTACCTCCGAGAAATATATACCGAACAAGAGAGGTCCCAGGACTGAGCCTTGTGGGATGCCACTTGTAACTGGTTTGGAGTCTGACATGGCTCCAGCAATTCTAACCATGTGGGTTCTGTCCTTGAGCCAGTTTGCAACCCATCTAGTGACATAGGGGTTTATATTTAAGCTGGTGAGCTTATCTATAATGCCCGAGTGGGGTATTGTATCGAAGGCTTTTGCGAGGTCCAGGTAGGCTGTGTGGACCACCTTCCCCTCGTCAATGGCCTTGGTGACTGTTTCAAAGAAATCAACCAGGTTTAAGAGGCAGGATCTGCCCTTAACAAAGCCGAACCAGGTAGGATCCAGTGTCTGTAGGTCCCCAATATCTTTATTTATGAGGTCCATGATGATCCTTTCCATAGCTTTGCAGACCAAGCTAGTCAGGCTTATGTGGCGATAGTTTCCAGGATCCATTGAGGCACCACCTTTGTGGAGAGGGACCACTGTTGCTGTACGCCACTCTTTGGGTACATATCATGTAGTAAGGCTGAGATTGAACAGTAGTTTTATGTTTGGGTTTAGCTCTTCTTGGAGTTCATGTAGGATGCAGCCCGGGAGACCGTCTGGTCCCATTGATGCTGTGTTTTTTGCTTTGGAGAGGGCAGCTCTTACCTGAGCATCTGAGATGTCAGGGGGGCAGCACTCTGCTGGGATAGATATTTGCCCTTTTGGTGGGAGAAGTTTGCGCTGAACCTGTCAGCTAGGATGTTGGCAATGTCTGTGGGTTCGGTGTATTTTTTGTCATTTTGGACTAATTCTGAGCATATCTGGGAATTCCCACCCAGGTTCCTAACATAACTAAAGAAAGCCTTGTGATTATCCTTAGTGTCCTGTGCAATCTTTCTCTCGAAGCTGGCCTTAGACTATTTTATGAGTGCCCGTAGTTTTTTGCTAATACTGATCAGAGAGGCCTTCCCTTTTTGGGATTTTGCTCTATCATGTAGTAGCTTCCTCCTTCTATTGTATAGTTTGTTTATGGCTGGGGTCCACCAGACAGGACATCTGCCTTTGGAGGATTGGGTCTTGGTTTTATTTGGGATTGCATGATCCATGCATTCCTGAAGGTGTTCATAGAATGCATTTATAAAGGATTCTGCGGTCTGGGCCGTATTTTCTACAGGCCCGGGGGCTTTGAAGGATTCCACCTCGGTTTTGAGGAGTGTGAAATTTGCTTTAGAGAAGTTTTTCATTGTGGTTTTCAGGGCAGGGGGTGGAATCGGGATGTGAATATCCAGTGAGATTAGTTTATGGTCTGGTCTTACCAGTGAGGGATACACTTCTGGTCTAAGCATAGAGTCCCCATGTTGGTGGTGATCAGGTCCAGTATGTTTTCCCCTCTTGTGGGAGTGGTAACAAGTTGTTCCATAGCATTTGAGTTTATAAATTCTAGGAACCTTTGGGCTAGGATGTTGGAGCTAGAGTAATGCTCCCAGTCTATGTTTGGGTAGTTAAAGTCGCCCAATATAATGGTGTTTGGAGAGACCTTCATATTTTCCAGTGTTCTCAGGAAGGCCGAGTGGGGTTCCTAGGTTTGGGAGGGTGGTCTGTAGTAGGCTATAAACTGGAAGGCAGTTTTACCCACTGTTAGTTGCACATGGATAGTCTCTGATGCTTCGTGCTGTGCCACCAACCTGGAAGTGTGGGTATCTTTGACGAATATTGATACTCCCCCTCCTTTTGTGGTTCGGTCCAAGTTTTGGGGCCAAAAAGCATGGTATGCGGTATAACCTGGTAGTGCTGGGGTGCTCTCGGGAGCCTTGAACCAGGTTTCTGTTACTGCACAGATATCGATGTTCTCCATGCTAAGGAGAGTTTCGAGTGCGTGCATCTTGAAGTTTAGACTTCTGGCGTTGAGTAGCATTACTCTTAGTTTCCTATCCCTTGTGATACCTATGGAGGTGGGTTTGTCTTTTGAGCCTTGCCTAAAAAAGGCACTATGGGGGTAGCAAGAGCCTTTGCCAATATCCAAAAGCCCAGGGGTGACAGGTGCAAGCTGTCCCTAGCGAAGCATCATGGCTTGTCGAGCATGTCATCCCAGGCTGACAGGCATTGGATCCCCTTTGAATGACACCAATATTTAAACCAATTGTTGAAATTTATCATCTTGTCTTCATATTGTGGCATCATTCTTGGTGAGGGTAAGATGCTACTCAAGGTCAGGGTCATACCGGCCTGGGCTACATGCGAAGAGAGCTCCTGTATGTCTCTTTTCATGTAGTCCAGGGAGGTACGTCTCAGGTCATTCACACCAGCATGGACAATGACGGAGTCATATTTGTACTTGCCTTGGAGTGACCTGAGTGCTTGTGTTATGTGGTGGATCCTAGCGCCCGACAGGCAGCTCACCGTGACCTTCTCCTTGTTCAGCCTGGTGAGCGGGACGTCAGTGTGCCTGATGATAGAGTCACCTATTACAAGTGTATCAGGTGTGTTGTTTAGCCTTAAGGGCTGTGACTGTTCGGCACACTGGCTTTGTGTTTTTTTGGGGTAGCGGTTGCTTGGGTGTCTGCTTTGGAGGTCTCTGCTGCTTAGGCAGATTTTTATTTAGAGCCTCTGAGTATGTTTTTGTGCGTTTATGTGTTTGGTTTGCTGTCGTGGTAGGTCTATGTGAGACTGGAATTGTAGTGAGTGTGGTTTTCTTCTCCTCCTGACTGGTTTCGCCAGTACTGAGTTGAGAGAGCTTAGCCTGCAGTATGGCTATATGGTTGCACCTCTCACATGTGTTGGAATTTGTTGGGAGGAGGAGTGGGTTGTCTGTGTACATGAGGCAGTTGTAACATTGCCTCAAGATTCCCATATTCACCAGCTGGACCGGAGAGGAGATTGACAACTGACCTTTGGACATGCTAGAATAGTATTGGGAATTCCTTTATAATTGAAAAAAAAGTGCCAATGGGGAACAAAGTACTCAAGGGGAGTTTGTGAAAGTGTAGTGCTTTTAATTTTTTAGTGCTGACTTATATAATTGTTTTAGTGAGCAAGTGCCAGGTAACTTAAATGCAATGTGTTACAGGTAACTTAAATACAAAAATGACAAACAGTAACTTTCTTTCAAGTGAAACAAGGAAATAAGTACAGTAAGCAATGCAGATATCACTAGGGATCCACAGAAGCACTGAAAAGACACGTTTTAGGTGGAATTAGCGTTTCAGGGAAACAACAAGCAAACAAACAACAAGCATACAAACAAAACTATATTCAGCAGGCCTGGATCTAGTCTATGCTACAGCAAACAAGGTGTACCAATTTCAGTAAGAAACAGTTCAAATATGCAGGCACTATAAGCCTTTAACCAGAAATTCCCAGCTCAGAAGGGCAGAGTCCAGCCTTTCCTCCCACAAGAGTGCAGACCATGAACCCTTTTAATGTAAAATAACTGGCCTGAAGCCCAAGTGCTTAAACCAGAATCAATACACTTTTAGAATAACAGACACTGAGCCCTCAATCAGCAGTTCCCAACTTAGAAGGATGTAAGCTACCTGTTCTGCCACGGCATACAGACAGAACTCACACGGTAAGAATAGCGGACTCCAGGTCCGACTCTAAACCAGTCACAAGTGGTGTCCCACAAGGCTCGGTCCTGGGACCCCTACTGTTCGGCATATACTTCTCAGAAGTACAGGCAAACACAGGAGGACTATGGCTAACCAAGTTCGCCGATGACTGCAAACTGGGAGCCATAATTGACTCTCTGGTTGACACGGACATTCTCTAAAAGGGCCTTACTGAGTAAGACACCTGGTGTCAAAGTCATGGTCTCAAGCTAAATGCCAAAAAATGCATAGTCATCCCGTTTGGGAAAAACAAAACACCCATGAATTACCACATAGATGGCAGCCCCCTTAATACAGAAGAGGTAATAAGAGATCTGGGGACCCAGGTAGATAGTAATCTCTCCTTTGTCAATCATATTGCCAAAGTAGTTAGTAAATCCTTCTATGTAGCCCATCTAATTACTAAAGGGTTCGCATCTAGAAATAAAGAGGTTATAGTGCCGCTCTATTCGTCACTCATCAGACCTATCATAGAGTACAATGCCCAATTTGGGATGTACCTCACAAGACACTTCCAACAGCTGGAAAGACCACAAAATTACCTCACCAAGAGGATTACTGGCCTCAAACATATGTCGTATGCAGCCCGACTGGAAAAACTCTGGCTGTACTCAGTGGCATATCGCTTACTCAGAGGTGATCTCTGCCTGACTTACAAAGACATGTCCAACTCAGAATTGATGGACATGCTCCACCTAAAGAAATCCAAGTCACTGCAAGCCACTTTCTCTAGTGAGCTAAACCTCACCGCAACAATAAATAGAACATGCTGGAGGGATAGATTCCTGTCACAGAGACTCCCCATGCTTTGGAACAAAATTCCTAACTACATTAGGCAGAGTCCCTCACTAACACTCTTCAAGAGAAACCTTGACGAGTGGATGGGTAACAGACAATACACCCCTGGGATCACTTCATTGGCTCTTCCTGACAGAGGCTCAGTTAATTAATCAGTGGGGTAGCGAAAGCGACACACCTCTGGCTAGGCTTATAAATGCCCATGGGCAGATAGCCTAGTGCCTACTTATGAACCTATAAGCAACAAGCTTCACACACTTTGTCAAATCAGCGTCTACTTTGAGCTCTACAAGACTCCCATTAATCCAGACAGTACAAAACATCTCATTCTTTGCCCACAAATCTAATGCATTGACTGTTTTACCAAGCACAGACACACCATCAACATAAAATGTAGGCATGCAGCTTTCTAATTGATCAACTTGCCTCTTGGAATGCCCTCTTTTAATAAAAGAATACGCCTTATTTGATTTACAAAACCTTTTGAAATGATTCCGCTTACTGCAAGAATGACACTGCTGACCAAAAGCTAAGCACTTTTCTCTTTTGGGTTCGTGATTTCCACCACCATTACAACAGTTTACTATAAAGCTTGGTGGGGGCTACATGTCTTGACTTTGCTGACACCCCTATGCTTCACTGAGCATGCTCTGGAATTTTCTAGAAAGACTCGGAGTTTCCCGGGGACTACGACAGAATCTGCAGTAGCTGCCATGTGCTTGGGCCTGTTTCTTTTAACCACATGCTGCATGCTAACAACATGAGCTTTGTCACTGTGCCTTCTACAGCTTTTCTCATTTGTAAGCATACTTGTGTGGTTTTCTGTAAGCTCGTATATTTGACAAATCTCAGTGGCCTTGTTCAACGTTACATCACTGTCTCTAAGCAAAATCTTTCTCACTGTGTCATTATTAATACCACACACAAGCCTGGCTTTTATCAACTCATCTCTCAAATCACTTTTAGCCTTATTTCTCAAGTCCGTTATATACATACCTCTCAAGTGTACCTCATTACGAGGAACGTACCTCATTTGGGGTCTTAAAAAGTTCATGTTCCTCAAAGTTCCTCAATGTTGCACATTGAAAGACCCTGTCACACATTCAGTGTTAGGAATTTTTTAAGTGAAATACATGGTAAATAGAAATGAATCATATTAATTCATTAAAAGATCTTCTTTATAAGTAAAACCAGCATATTGTAACAATCCTATGGCCTTCCTAGTTGAAGTTGTTAGTAAGCCATTAGTATGTGTTCCACATTTTGGCCATGTGTTCCACATTATGAGGGCTAGTGTTCCTCATTTTGGAGATGGAAGCTTGAGACCTATGGTTATATATGCTGCAAAAGTTTCACCAGTCTTTTGATCCCTTATGTAAAATAAGTGCCTTTCCATTGCAGTATTCATTTGGGGGTTACATATTTCTCTACATTTACATTTTCAGGACTCAGGGTCTACCCTTGTTTAAGCTGGAACCACTATATGGCAGTCTTCCCCCTACCCTGCAAACACAGCAAGTGCATACACAAAAGAACACTCTATTTCAATGGCCTCTGACTCAGCTAAATTAAGCAGAATAAATGCCTTTGTACATGCGTCTTTGTCAGAAAAAGCAGCCTGTATGAAAATATCGTTTTTTTGTTCACTCTCCAATGTTCTGCTGTATTGTTATCATATATTGTTTTTCCCTGCAGAAGTGGTGGTCTTTTCACCACTCTGTACTAGAGTAGTAGTATAACATTTGTAGTTATTAGGCAAATACTGCACCACACTGACCTGGAATTAACTTAGCTTGGTTTTCCTGTTTTATTTTTAGCAGCTGGCTTAGTCCAGTTTTTCTGACTCTCAGCCTTGCATTACTTTGTGTCTATCCCTTCCCCCACCTTGAACCTGCACACCTCCCCTCCCACTCCTGCTTAATTACAGAGGTATCAAAAAGCCTGATGTAGAAAGGCACCATCTTTTGACTTAGCTTTTCTGCCTTGCTTCGTTGGAATCACCAGTAGTGTGCTCGCATGTAAGTACTACCTGGTATTGTTTTTGTTTGTGATTCTTACTGCTATTTTTGAGACGTTTCACACATGGTATGTATTTTTTGTCATGCATATTTCTGTTTGGTAACAGCTCTATCTGGTCACTTGTTTTCCGGAATTGCATTTCAAGAGCGTTTTTGTTATTTTTTCCTTTACTCTATTTGCCCTGCATATGAGCGTTTTTGTTGTGCCAGTATAGAATTGTATTTATAGCATATTGTGACTTTAAATAACAGGTAAAATGCTTCTTTATTCAATAATGTGAATACTGTCACCTGTTATGTGTACTTTTAGATCAGTAACCTGTTTGGCAATTAGAGTAGAAGTTATTATAACCTCCGAGGGATACAACTGACTCTGTGTATCTGCATAACATCACTGTTATTTCTGACTGTTAGTTGCAGAATGTAGCATCTTGGTAATTACTTGTTTCTTTAGCACACCACTGATTCCTGACTTTTAGTGCAGAATGTTAAATTGTGTGTAGCATCTTAGAAATTACTTGTGTTTCTGTAGCATACCACTGTTGTTCCTGACTTTTAGTGGAGAATGCTAAATAGTGTATAGCAGCTTCATAGTTACTATTTTTGTCTTCGTAACCTTTATAACAATACATAATAGTGTAGTGTATGTTATAATACTTGGTATCAACTGCAGTTACCTTTTTGTTTTTGTTTTTCTCTGCTATCCTTGCATTTTGTGTTGTTCATGGAATTGTGCTGTTTCTTACAAGGTATGCTGCTCCTCCCCTGCATTCTCTGTCTCAGTTACTTGGTAATCGGCGTGTTTTAAAACTTCAGACCTAATATTTACCTCCTTTTCCTTTTTACTTCCAGTCCCCTCAGCAAAAGTTACATCCTGTGTCTTGGCCAACCTCCAATCAACCCAAGGCTGTCTCGTTGCCCTGCACTGTGAGACCCTGCGTCGGTGGAACACTAAAATGCTTTCAGCTACACTAGTGTATGTTAGAGTTGTATTTAATCTGTCCTCCAAACTGGACTGTTTCCCCTTTCACTGTACACGTGCACACTACTGCCCCCCCCCCCCCATTTCTCTCTTCCTATAGTACTCCTAGATCAATTAGCTAAAACTACTTTCTCTTGGAAAAAGTTTACCTATGTACCTGCAGCCCATACTACTTTTGTTTTTCCCTGCAGAAGTGGTGGTCCTTTTCACCACTCTGTACTATTTATTTATTATTATTTATTTATTTAAATTTGTTGAACGGGAGTGTCCGACTGGACGTGGGTCCATTTTCAGCGGAGGCCCGGGGAGAAAAGCTCCACAGTAAAATAAACAGACAGTAGTTACATTGGATTACATAGCGATTAACAATTTAACATAGAAATTACTTACAACATATTTACAGATGAAGAACATAGTACATCAGTAGACAACTAGAATCTTTATCTGTGAAGTACATAACAGGCATTAACAAATGTAACAATGAGAAGTTCCTGCTGCATAATAAGTACTAGGCTTATGAGCATCTGAGCTTGCTATAATCAAGGTAGTTAGTGGAGTGGAAAGAAAGGTAGTAGTTGGATGGGGTGGATGATTAGAGTGGGAGTTGCAAGGACATAGCCAGCATGTTTTTAGGTGCGCTTTTAATAAAGTTTTGAAGTTGGTGCATGATGGTACAGAGGTAATTGTGGGTGGGAGTGAGTTCCATAATTTGGCTATGGCGCAAGAGAATAGTGCTTCACCAGCAGAGTTATTGGCTTTAGTGATCTGCAAGTGATTTTTGTTGCTGGATCTTAGTGGTCTGGTGGTGCGATAGGGTTGGAGTAGATTCTGGAGGGATGGGACATTTAGTGGATGGTTTACTAGTTTGTGGGCGAGTGAGAGTTGATACCACTGAAAGAGGTGAGGGAGTTCAAGCCAGCCCAGTTCAGCAAGTGAGAGACAGTGGTGACTACGGTAGGATGCCCCTGTGGCGAATTTGGCGATTTTGCTGTAGCAGGTGTCTAGCTTGTTTAGATCACATTGCCTTAGGTTGGTATATACTGGAGAGGCATAAAGTAGGGTGGAGATAAGGTGGGAATTTGCTATTGAAATCTTTGCTGCACTAGATTAGTAGTATTATAATTGTAGTTATTAGGTAAATACTGCACCACACTGACCTGGAATTAACTTAGCTTGGTTTTCCTGCTTTCTTTTTAGCAGCTGGCTTAGTCCAGTTTTTCTGACTCTCAACCTTGCATTACTTTGTGTCTTTCACTTCCCCCACCTTGAACCTGCACACCTTCCCTCCCACTCCTGCTTAATTACAGAGGTATCAAAAAGCCTGATATAGGAAGGCACCATCTTTTGACTTAGCTTTTCTGCCTTGCTTCATAGGAATCCCCAGTAGTGTGCTCGCATGTAAGTAGCCCACTGCCCTCTAGGTAGCTAGATACTATTAGTGCATCCAAGTGCCCCACCTGCCCACTAGGTGGCTCCATACTATTAGCTTTAGGGTCTCTAAATCCCTTTACCTCTTCTTCATCTAATCCCCCTAACACAGTTCTTAGTCATCTCTTTATTATTGTTCTCTCTCACACTGTGGTCCCAGTATAACCATACAAATATTTCCTTATATCATTCTGCTATAATCCCACTTCTATCTTTTTTTAAACCTCTTACCTTCTTATATGTCTCAACAAACTTACCTTCAGACTTCAGCACACCACTGATTGATTGTTCTCCTCAATCTTCTTCTTTTTGCTCTACCTGCTCTGTTCGCCCAGCGGGCTCACTCTGCTCTCCTACCCTGCCCCCAATTCCCACCAGCCCCCAGGTGTCCTACACTTATTATCACCTTGCCACTCCCCCTCATCTGACACTGCTCCCACTCATCAGAATCAATCGGCATTAACCAATCATTCACAGGACCCAGCCTTATTACTCAAACTCTCTCCAGTCTCTCACTATATGCTAATTATAAACACCCCAACTGTATTTTAAACAAGCATTACACAATTACCCCTACAATGCCTGCACATACTTTTAACAAATCTTCAACCTCTAATCCTATTTACTGCCTAATACCCCCACTTATAATTCTCTATCTTCTCACAGCCTATGAATACCAACACCTCCCTGGCACCCACTACCCTAGAACCAAAACCAGTACTACTAATCAGCCACATAATTCTAACCAACCACGACCCCACCTCTCATCAAACTTTTCTAATACAAACACTTAACATCTCATTTGTGCTTCATATATTAATCCTAAAACTAAATACTACCACAAACTCTTATTAAAACTCCAGAAACTTGCCATTAGATTACTACCTAACCTCATAGTGGATGGTGACATCCACCCTAACCCAGGCCGAGCCCCACCTGTTACTATCAGCCCCACAAATAGCATCCATACTAGCCTACGAAACTTAAATAATGCCCCCAACTCACTCCTAGTTTGTCACCTAAACATTAGAAGTATAAACAAGAAAATTCACTACTTACATGCCCTCCTGCATGTCCACTCCCCTGATATAGTATGCCTTACGGAGACCTGGCTCAAGCCTACTACCATTGATAATGAGATTATACCCCCAGTGTACAATATATTAAGACTTGATCGCATCTCTAAGAAAGGAGGGGGGGTAGCCATCTTGTATAAATCCACTCTGGAAGTTATCCAGAACTAGTACCCCAAATGCCTTGTTTACTAACAATGCAGAAATACTCATCACAAAGGTCCAACTCAGCAAACGCAAATCTATAAACATTGCATGTATCTGTATTCCCCCAGGTGACAACACAAATACCTTGGAGGGTATCCTTCATTGGCTCTTCACTAACTGCCCCCAGGAAACTATTATTCTCGGGGATGTTAATATTGACTGGAATACTTGCTCTTTAGACTTCCCCTCCACCCAAATAAATTTGCATGGCTTCTCCCAGATGATATCTTCCCCAACCAGAATCAATAAGCCTAACAAAAAAGAAAGTATCTTAGACTGGATATTAATAAACAACCTACCCCAGATATATAAAACAGGCACCCTACCTGAGGACTTTAGTGATCACTTCCTGACCTACATAATCAGAAATAAAATGACATCCCTCAACAATCTTCCTTTAAAACCATTAGAAGATGTAAGAACTTTATTCAGACTAAATTTCAGAATGAACTTAACACATGTGACTGGTCCAACCTATGGCTACTTCCACTAGATGAAGCCGTCTCATACTTTAACTCTACATTTCTTGCTATCCTGGATAACCATGCTCCCCCACGCACTATCAGAACCAACAAAGTAGCACCATGGCTGTCCAATGATACAAGACAAAAAAATTGTTAGCAGAAACAAAGTGTGGACCTCCTGGAGAACCACTAAGTCCCCAAAAGACCACCTTATATGTAAACAGCTGAGAAATGATACAAAAAAGTCTATTATGCGAGACAAAAAGAATTACTAATGTAATCTGCAACAAAAGCACCAAAATCAACCACAAAAATTCTGGTCAGGCATAAACAAAATTATCCACCCAGGCCAATCAACTACCTCTACCCCCCTTAACTACCCTCCAACAACCTCCTAAAATTGTTGCTAACACCTTTAACACTTTCTTTACAGAAACCGTGCAATCCCTAGCCAGTAAGCTATCTCCCTATACCACAAGTACCACCAACCCCACACCTGATAATAAGATCCCCTTTAAGCTTGATCCAGTACCAACATCTTTTATTAAGTCCCTACTTAAAAAAACTGAAACCCACCACCCTTTCAGCAGACCTACTACCTGCAGAATATCTCCAAAAAGCTGCTAATGAAATAGCATACCCCATATCAATTTTAATCAATAGAACTATCCATGAAGCCTGTATCCCCCACATCTGGAAAATCTCCCACATTGTTCCTCTTCATAAAGGGGGAGATTCCACTGAACATTCAAATTGTAGCCATTCTGTCTCCCTTGGTTAAAATAATGGAAAAATGGATCCACAAGCAATGTCTTGCCTATCTGAATCAAACCACTCTCCTAGCCCCCTCCCAGCATGGATTTAGACCTTGCCATAGTACAACCTCAGCCCTTCTCTCCTCCCATACAATAAATCAAAACCATAATGACAACAAGCTCTCCTCAGCCCTCTTCCTTGACCTATCTAAGGCATTTGATATGGTAAATCACCAGCTACTCTTAAACACATTAAAATCACTCTCAGTAGATAACCTAGCAACTACCTGGTTTCATTCTTACCTAAGTGACAGGCAACACGCTGTACTGTGGAAGAATAACCTATCATCCCTTTTACCAGTCACCCTTGTAGTCCCACAGGGATCTATATTAGGTCCTCTCCTATTCTCCATAGTCATTAATGACCTGTACAAAGTCATCCTTGATGCAACTTGTATTCAGTATGCAGATGACTCAACCCTAATCTGCTCTGCCACCTCCCCCACAGATTTACAATCCTTGTCCCAAATCACTTTCAACAAAGTAAAGAACTGGCTCACTGGTCGCCAATTACTATTAAACCCAAATAAAACCAAACTATTACACTTCATCCCCACTCGCAAGGTCCCCTCACCACCTCTCACCATAATATCTAACAATGGTACCATAATTTCCCCAGAACCTAGCACTAAACTACTGGGAGTGATCATCGACAACGACCTCAAGTTTGATGCTCACTTAGACAAAACTGTTAAAACAGCTAATAAAAAATTAGGCTCTTTATACAAGATTAAACCATTCCTAACCCCATCTGCTAGAACTGTTATTGCTTGTACACATCTGCTATCGACCCTTCTTTATGCCTCACCCATCTTTGTAAACCTAAGCAAATCAAACCTCAATAAATTTACAAGGTGCAATAATAACATTGCCAGATTTGCCAAAAAATCAGCTTATAGAACCCATCAATGCTCTAACCTTCAATCATTGGACTGGCAGGAACTACCCTATCAACTGCAATATAACCAACTAATAGTTATTCACAAAATCCTCTACCAACCAGACAGTACACCCATACTGAAAAATATTATTACCCCCTACAGTAACCTAAAATCCCTTCGCTCTTTCAAAAAATTGCTAGTACAAACTGTTAAAACCAACAGTTCAGCTGGTGAATAACTATTCTCCAACTCTGCTGGTAAAAACTGGAACCTACTTCCTGCTGAACTCATTAATGACCCCTCCTTATCCCAATTCAAAAAATCCCTTAAGAAATACCTAAAGATGCAATGGCTTTGCCCCTGTACAAACCCTGACTAACCTCCACTCAAACATAATTCATAAATGAGAACCTCATTAGAAGAATAAAACTCTGACTCTCTAACTGTTTAAAATTCTGTGCATCACCCACCTACTTGAAAGATTTAAAGTTAACACTACACCATGTATGATAAGCACCTTAATAAGTGTTTTTCTTTTTCAGATGAAATCTTTAACTATTTCTTTTTCAGCTACTTGCTTCCAACGTTTGCTGTGTGTATGTGAGAAAAACATGTACCTGGGTGTACATATCGTTAAACGAATCTCAGTTTTGTAATAACTCACTGTAATAATTTCACTGTATTTACACTTGTTTTTGTACATTTGGAGCTTTTCTCCCCGGGCATCCACTGAAAATGGACCTGTATTCAGTCGGACTTTCCCGGTTAACAAATGTAAAATAAACTAAATAAACACAAGTGGTTCAGGTCTGTGAAAACCTTCTGCCATTCCCACAGATTATAGCAAAACACAATGCAAAATTGGCTCTTGTAATTATGTATGAACATTCACACACACTCGGTACTTGTAATAATATTCAAATGCACAATAAGCTGTTTGAAATACTGTACTCTGTGAAATATGCCTTGAAATAACTGTACTTTGTGAAATATTCTTTGCAACAACTTTACTTTGCAAAATAACTGCACTGTAATACTGCACACACTTGCAAACACTTTGCACACTTTGGATACTTTGAATAGCTTTAGTTAATATGAAAAAAATAACACATAGTGAAAAAATACACCCCGGGATTCATGAAGCTCGGCGGAAGGACGGCATTAGCCTTGCGCCGACCGTGCGGTGTAGAGAGGGCGCAGCAGCACCACATGTACATTAATGAAGGCGAGCTTCCGCAACGCCCACGTGCGCGAGTGCAGGGGGCGTGTCTAAGCACTGCACGGAGGCGTGAACATGGCTGAGGACGTGCAACCTAAAATGCTGACTAGTACAGCCTGCCTATAATAACAATTACTCCTGTCAGTGTCTGTAGATACTGAAATGTATGCAAAGCATACAAGACAGTTTTGCGAACACCAAAATAAAAAGTAAACACAAAGGCATGTAGCTGAATATTAAGTCCCCGTCCCTCGAACAAATGACATTTAAAACCCCGTGCCCGTATTCAATTGTAGTGTTGATTGTTATACCAAGTGGAAGCAAAATGCAGCGTGTTAGCGTGCCTCTGCCCTTTGCTAAGCCTAGCCCAATGGTTAGGGTTACCACCTGTCCCACTTTGTGAGGGACAGTCCCTCTCTGGGCAGTTGTGTCCTTACCAAAACTATTAAAAATGTTAAATGTCCTGAGATTGTAGGACATAATTATGTCCCCTATTTTATGTAATAGTTCCATAAAATAGTTAATTCTGTATCTAAACTACCTAAATGTTACAAGAAACAGAATAAGCAACTAAACCGCTAAAAGAATAAGCTGTCATGTAGGCATAAAAGTAAAGTACTCTCCTTTGTACTGACCGTGGGCACGTGTCAGCCTGTAAAATCTGATGTGTGTCCAGAAGATGTCCCATTTTGGCCATCTTAAAAGGTGGCAACCCTACCAATGGTTAGAGCATTCGCTCAATATCCGCCCATTCGCGGTCCAGGTCGTCCCTGTCTGGACGGCCCAAAGATGAATGGGTATTACCCAGGTCTACCTACCATGTCATGAAAGATAGTTATTTGCATGTACCTATGTGTGTGAAGTACAGCATGTGGAAGATCAAATATACCAGGGTTGTCCTCACAACCATATTGGTATCACAGATATGTAGAGTATGCAATGTGTTCTGTTGTCTGTGCCATGGGCCATCAACCAGAGAAGGGATGGATGGTGTGTGTGGAATATGGGGGTGAGGGGTGACAGGTAATGTAATAATTCACCAAGGGGAGACTGGGTCGGATGCACTAGGTGAACTGGAGGTGTACGAGGGAGCAGTGGGTGAATCAGAAAGGAAACCAAAGAGCAAACATTCACATCCGCAATACAACCTGGCAGGCCATACTGCAGAACACAATCCCACAAACATATGAACATTAAAGTGTGCGATACACATGTACAGAAATGTTACTGGCTCACACCCACATAATGGTCTGGCCTGAACCGAGCCATCCAACTTCAACACACCTGGATGCATAATTGAATACCCATCATCCCCTCCACAGCACCCCCCCCCCCCTTGCTGAACGTCCACCAAAACCACTCATACACGGGCTGCTATCTTGGCGCAGCCATATCTGCACACAGTGACCCCTACCCACATGTAGTAGGCAGTTGCACCCTAGGCAGTCTCAGGCTTGCAAACTAGGTATCCCATGCATGCATAACCCTACCACATTTACGAATAGCCAGCTGAATGGGGTCCGTTGTTTACAATTTTTGGACATCCCTCATGGAATAAGTGTCTGTTCTCAAGATTAGACTTTGTAGCATAACACGATGTCCACTCCCGTGGACATCAGGGCACTAGGGCTACCACCTGTCCCACTTTGCAAGGGACAGTCCCTCCTTGGCCAGTTGTGTCCTGCATAAAAAATGGAAAAATGGCAAATGTCTTGAGATATTAGGACAAACATATTTCCTATATTTAATGTAATAGTTGCATAAAACAGTTATTCTGTTTCTGAAACACCTAAATGTTATAAGAAACAGAATAAGCAACTAAAATGCTACAAGAATAAGCATTTATGTAGGCAAAACAGTGAAGTTCTGTCCTATGTACTGGCTGTGGGTATGCTTTGTACAAAACATGTCCCAATGTGGGCATTTGAAAAGGTGGCAACCCTACCAGGCACAAGCCAGATTAGCAGTACCTGACCACAACCCTGCTTAGCCTCCACCCGGTCCTGCAGAACCTACGACCTGGGATTAAACACCTGACCGTGATGCACATCTCCCCACGTGCATTATTGGGAATAAATACCTTTCACATGTTCCCATGAAGCTTCCCCATAGCCATCTTCCAAATAGTACATGTCCACAAATTGTATACCCCGTCCATGTTCCTCATCGTAATGATGCACACAACCCCTGTATATAAACGGTACAGGTACCTCCCGTATGTGGTCGTTCATATACATGGCCATGTATAACTCCAGATATGTAGTCATATATCTATAAATGTACATACTTACCATTTGCATAGGTACACATCACAAACACATGCATATAAGTACTTGTCAAGTATGTGTCCAATTCATAAATATGTATACTTGCAAATGTATACATATGCCTCTCAGAAACATATGAACAGTAACGTGTACTATACATATGTACACCAACCGACTGTCACATATGTTGCCAGTACTGTGGAATGCCTGTAGTAATGTCATATATCCTAATTACCATCCATACAGAATGCATCACAGATGGTTTAGTGGTAGAACCAGTGACTATGCTGTTCCTGTTTCCAGGTCCAAGCCATGCAAGGGCTGCTAATTTTAAATGATGCACACAAAATGGCAGTCAGAAATATGGTGATTATGGCACCTCAAAGCATATGCGGGTATGCGCAACGGTAACTGGCGGTCATTCAACAGTATGGGAAATGTAAAAATGCATGTAGGTGTATATGCATGTGAATGTACATATATATATATATGGACACAATAAAGCAGTCCTAACGAATGTGAAGAGAAACAGCAACGGAACCCCCCCGTACTATTTAGTGCTGTCATATCAAGCCGCCCAGAGGTGAGCAAACCTCCTGCATCCCCTACCACAGGTAGGATGCTAACAGTGGAACTAACTGTGTGCACATGCTAAGTCTGACTTTCGAACAGGTACAGGGCAGTCCCAGTCACCATTCGGACGAGCCGAACCGGAAGACTTAATGAACACCCTGACCATTATATGAACATATGTCCCAGGACTATATGGTTGAGACATCTGAATATACTTGGAGTGAGTCAACATGTAGGACAGGCCCAGAACAGTAGGGAATGGAGCATGTGTAGTGGTACGGTTTTCCTAACTGGAGAATGGATGCCTGTTGTGTCAGTGATGTGTTGAGGCGTGTGTATGGTTGACTATAAACTATGGGTATACATATAAATGAAGCAGCATATGAATAGTGTAGTGGTTAGAGCATCCGCTTAAAGAGCAGGCATTCATGGTTCAAGTTCGACTATAGCACATATCATTTTCCATATGGAATGAATGTCATCCTGCTGTACAAACGACATAATAACATGTAAAAGTGAACTTGAGTATCGCATGGGACTTTTAACCAGTTCATTTCAATCAAAGGGGTACTGTCATAATGAACAAGGCACAAGTAAGCACAAATAAGAGGCGGTAAACATATATAACAAACAGTAAGCATATGCGACTATGCTTGCGCGGGTGTAAGCAGCGCTCAGCATAGGAATGTATATGAGTATGTACAGATGTAATATATACATATATATATATATATATATATATATATATATATACACACACACACATATATATATATATATATATATATATATATATATATATATATATTTATACACACATATATATATATATATTTATACACACATATATATATATATATATATATATATATATATATATATATATATATATATATATATATATATATGACAAATGAATGTAACAATAAAGGATAGACAAGGGATGAGAAGGGAATCAACAGCAACTACAGTATCATAGAGTGCTGTCAGCATATGCCATATCACTCTGGCCAAGAGTGAGAAAAGCACTGCTGCACACACCACAGGCAGGATATTACCAGTGAGAGTAACATAGTTGAATTGCTCAGTCTACTTTACACACAGAGTATAGTCCCTGCTGGGACTACCCAAAAAATTAATAAGAGCGTTTAGCCCTACGACCATTACACAAGCAAGGGCAGGTATGTTCAAAGACTAAATGGTGGGAGAGCCTGAGAATACACGAGGTGGGACAACATATGTGTAGGGCTCCTAACGCTCTGGAGAGGGAAATTTTTGGAGGTGTGTCATGGCTGCGTTAACAAGTGCATATTGGAAGTTACACGTGTAAGTTGAACACGGGTGGGGTGGAGGAACTATGGGTATGAAATTATGGATCCAGGCGTTCCAGGGTTGGATGGCTTGGTTGTAATTGGACCATCCCATGGAAGTCAGCGAGTTCGTAATAGGTATATATGCATACACACATGCAGACATCAATATGTAGAAGTACATTCTCTGTAACACATGCATTCCTTTTGTAGACATAAATAATAGGAATGTGCACATACAAACATCGACAGTAAATGGAATAATAGGCTGTGCAGAAGAGGGACGGGACGAAACTGCTACAACACAGAGGCGTGGACAGTGTCCTAAGTCAGTACTGTGCTGACGATAATCAAATGTGAGGGCCTCCCCATACATGGAATCATTCCTGTGATCTGCCCGCTACGGCAACGCCAAGTACTAAACCGGTCTAATTGTAAAGGAAATATGCTGAGTACATACATAAATAGGCTCCCAATTATTTATATATATATATATATATATATATATATATATATATATATATATATATGAATATATATATATATATGTATAGAGATATATCTAGGCAAGACACATGACACACGCAGCATGCTCTTCCACCCCCCCCCCCCCCGCACAGCCGGACACGGGAACTATACACACGATCAATATAAAGTGTCCACTGCTCCCCAGACCACAGGCAGGTTACAACCGGGGGGGGGGACACAGTGCACCCGTGGATTCTAATCATGGAACACATACTGGAGCGTCCCTTGTGGAACACTCCAAAAATTGGCAAAACAATGCATATGTGATAGATCCGCCATCTTGTCTGCGGTGTATACAGACTCGGAATTCAAGGGTGGGTAACCCTGATGACCCATGGGCCGAGACAATTGTATGAAATGGGTCCCGTGAAGTGGAGAGTGGGCAGCATGTAGTGGTGTGCCCAGAAACAACCAGGTCCCAGAGTAAGGATGGGTTCTGTCGAGGAGACGAGGGTGGGGGAACTATGGGTATCTACTTATGGGTCTAGGTGTGCAGGTGTTGGCTGACATTTGCCAATATGGACAGCCCTAGGGATGCAACTGAATGTGTTAATTGGGCAGAGGCGTCGCCCAATGAGCAGCCACACCCACTGCGAGACCCACTAAAGCAAAGTGTAATCTATATGGCAAGGAATGGAATAACCAGATGTAGACATATATCTGTAGAGCTATGTGTGTGTATATCCACCCATAGCGAGATAGAGATATGCTTCTCCCTCACTGTAGTACGAATGTATACATACAGAGAATGAATACAGATACATACCCACATATGAATATATACATATGCAGACAACCATAGACCCATATGTCGTTAGATTATATATATATATATATATATATATATATAGCAAGATATGAATATACATGTATGCATACATATGTACATATATCTGTATATATTAATGTAAATATATATATATATATATATATATATATATATATATATATATATACATATATATATGTAAATATATATATACATATATGTTACAGTAAATATACACGTATGTAGCTAGGATATGATACAGCAGTTACGGGTAACATATGTTCACAGGTCGGGCATATGTTGGTGGGAGGTCCAATAAACAAACGTGTAACACACAGCATCACCCCCCCCCCCCCAGCTAGGCCGGAGAGACATACAGACACACAATAAAGGTAAATACACCACTGCTTCCCAGACTACCAGCAGGAAACTACCTGTGGGAGAGATCTGCAAGATTTACACTTGAAACATAGACATCGATGTCCCTTGTGGGACACAAAAATTAATGACCGGAGCCAGGCTCTGTAATGATTTCTCTGACCAGGCTGTAGATGTACACAGACCAGTAGGTTGTGCAAGCCTGATAACACATGGGTCAACACAACGTATGACGTGTCCCGACATGGGGAGAGTGGGCAGTGTGTAGTGGTGTGTTTATACCCCACCTGTGCCCACAGTAAGGATAAGTGCTGTAGAGGAGTGGCAGGTAGGGGAACTATGGGTATGTGATTGTGGGCTTAGGCGTGCAGGTGTTGGCTGGCATATCCGTATTAGGACCGCCCCGTGGATGTAAGTAATATTCTGATATGGGCATAGCAGATGCCCATACCTCTCAAACCCTAACAGCACATCCACTGGATAGTCCGTAAACCATTGGGGGAACACATAGGGACCATACCATAGAACTGTCCCCGATTACCAGGGACATCCTTGATTACGACTCATAATCTAACTCTGTCCCACCTAAACCCTCCTAGAACTAGTAATGTTAGGAGGAAAGATGGTGGAATACACGTAATGAATAATGACAACATGTAAGAGTCATAAACAGCATGTACCTCAGACAATTTGCATGACTACATATGCTCTGAGTCTGTCAGTGTGTCAGGTTAATAGCACCAAACTTCTAAATGTGTCCCTGATGTTATGCAGTGTCCCTGATTCAGTTTCCATTCTTCCCCATTTGTATGAGAGGTCTGATAGTGACAGAAAGTGCATATTCCACTGACTACCGTAGAAAGATGATAGAATAGGTTAGGGTTACCACCTGTCCACCTTTGCGAGGGACAGTCCGATTTGGGCAGTTGTGTCCTGAAAAATAATTGAAAATATGGCAAATGTCCTGAGATATTAGGACAAAGATTTCCTATATTTTCTTTAGTAGTTGCATAAAACAATTATTTTGTATCTGAAACACCTAAATGTTATAAGAAACAGAATAAGCAACTATAATGCTACAAGAATAAGCTTTTATTTAGGCAAAACAGTGAAGTTCTTTCCTTTGTACTGGATGTGGGTATGTTTTGCCCTGCAAAATCAGATGTTTCTACATAAAAGTCCCACCTTGGGCAATTGAAAAGGTGGCAACCCTATAATAGGTATGCGGTAGCATGGCCAACGGATGTAGGTCCCAAAACACCAATTACTTGTCTGTATTGAAGAGTCTCGGTTCCCATGTATCAGCCAGACGGGAGCAGATTGTAAGAGGAGCACACAAATAATATGACTAAATCACTGGACAGGCCGCCGATTCCGTACAGTCGAACGGCATGCCGTCGCCTAATGGGCAGCCATTCCTGATACTGTAGGCATGTAATCCAATGTAATATGTATCACAAGGTAATATTGTGGTCCTCGCTTCCACCCAGGGGTGTGAGTGTCAGATGCAAGCACCAATGTCGGTGCATTTGCAAGTGCGGGAGAGAGCGGGTGTAAGCCTGTTTGGCTACCAGTATGCGAGTATTGCACTGGTAAAGCAATGTAGAGGCTAACCGAGTGTAAGAAGCTGTAACCAGAGGTTAGCATTGCTTAACACCGCACAAACCCACGCACACCCACTCACAACTGCTTTAATGTGCCTTACTCCCTCAGTATCCAATGGCCTTGTTCTGCCCTGCGACCAAATAAACATCCTCTGCAAGGCTCGGAACCAGGACCCTGCACACACAGCTAATGCGATTTACCAATATGCCATGGCAGATATACAGACAATGGACAGTACCGCAAATATATCATACAGCACAGTCATCCAACAGTATAGGAATGTATCCCATCATGTAGATGTATATGTGAGTGTTTATGTCCAGCATATAGGTACATACATATATAGAGATATATCAGGAACATACCATGTGGCAACAAAGCATTACAAACAAATGAAACTGGAAACACCAGCGATGCCTGTATTATGTAGTGGTGTTGTTTTATGTGATCTCAAGACTCCTTCAGACAGACATGTGTCATTAATACATGCAAATAGTTGTACATTGGCCATATACATCACTCTGTGCATGTAATGTACATTAACACAACAGTACCTGTCCAGTCATTATGTGTGAACAATACTCTTGCAAAGTGCTGTGTGCAACATCATCATCATGATAAAGGTAAATGGGGTAACCATAGAGGAACCGGTAGTGTTGTGTACAATGGGGTGGCCTTCATCACGTGTACTTGGACTATTTAGGAGTGATGTGCATACTAGGATCGTGCGCCTGAGGGACAGGGGTGAGGATAACAGGAGTATGTTGTGATGCATATTACAAGTGTTACATGTGTCCAGTGGGCACGTGTGTGAAATGGACAGCTATGTATAGGGCAGATGTTGTCCTAGGAGCCGATTGGCCTTATGTTACCATAGGTGAGGGTCGGATGTAGGGGAAGGAGTGTAGGTATGGCCATGGAGAATAGGTAGGGTAGGATCACAGAAAAGACAGCATACAGGGTTGGCATATGACACATCTGCAGGATACACCCCAGACGGGGATGGGTGTCCGTCATTCACAAGCCCATGGGAACAGTGGGATGGAGGTCCCCAGCCATGGGCAACCACCACTGCACCTAAACAGCTGCAAAGGAGGCAGTGCTGGGGGCTGTCCAGGAGGGGCAACATCACCCTGTAAATGTGACACTCTGCCCTTGAGCTTGCGTATCTGGCTTCGGAACCCCATAGTGAGCCCCCAACGCAACACATCCAGGACCGCACGACAGCAGACCTGTACCTGTCTGGTCCTGCTCCCAGGGGGGACATGCTTCATCCTCAATGGTGGTACCACCAGAAGGTGGTGCAGAGCCAACAGAGGTTGATGTCCAAGGCTGGGCCCCAGATGTGCTAGTGCCCGGTGCCATGGTCAGCTGAAGTGATGCAGGAGGTTCTGCCGGGACCTCCCAACCCACTCAGCCTATGGTGTTGCAGTTTAAACCCATATATAGCTTAGCGATAGACAACAGCATACATGATTACCTACAACAGTATGCATAGATATCACCATCAACCCAACACAACAGATGGTATACATTTGCAGAGGAAGCACAACACATGCATATGTACAGCATGCCATCTGTACAATGTGTAGTAGACGTGTGACCGCAGCTATGAACAGTTGCCCATTATTGGCTTGTCACTGGGAACCCCAGACAGTGCCTGTCATGCCACTGTTTCATGTGACACGTCCAGTCAGGGATGCGATGGCAGTAACACATCCCTATCATCATGTACTGTCTGCAATCCTCACACTATGCTTCTGCTGTGCACAGATGTGTGTTCAGTGTGTAACATAGGAAAAATGGTTGCACACACTGACCAGTTTACAGATGGGGGTCCCTCACGAACAGAGTACTGTCATGTCTGTATTAAAACATGCAGAATAGCCATTACCACACACATGTTAAACAGGCAGTAGTCTCAATGCAGCATAGCTACACTTACATGCTGTAGTCGTGTGTGGCACATCACCCTCCTGTCTTTAGGCTATTTCCCATTGTGTATAATGTTTGAGGTGCATCCAGATATCATCTGTGATGCCGTGTCAGACCACCACATCCAGGTACCACTCACAGCGACTGTCATGGCCAAATACCAACATGTTTTCCCTAGATAGTGTATTGTGTTTATCATGTGAATAGCTATGGGAACACCATCACAGCTGTTCCACATGAAATCAGCTAGAGGAGGACTGCAATAGGTGCAGAGGCCATCACCTGATCATGTCCATCACTTACAATGCACGTGCTGCTGCTGAGCAGGTGTACACCTTCACATCCACCAGAGAGTGTGTGGGTGGGACAGGCAAAGTACACCAGGGAAGGGCTTGGAGACTTAACCCTAAGCATTGTCTGCCTCATGCCTAACAGTACAGGGGTCAAACCCCTGACTGACTAGTCATTACTATTACATGTGCATGACGTTACATGTGCCACAAAGGCGACATGTTGCTGTGCTGTAAGAACATATATGTGTGTAGGTGAGTGACATCTGCAAGAGATATAGTAGACATACATGAGGTGTGGCACACATGTCTGTCCATGTGAACTGGTGCCATTGTCACCACAACCACACCCTCTAATGGGCATACATTGACACTCTTTACCCGGGCCACAAGTACACAACCTAATTACTTAGTTTGCCACACTGCAGTAATGCACAGCACATATCTGGAGGTTCTATGGGCTAGGGCATGTGAAAGTGTTTGGCATCTGTTGGTATGCCAGCGAGGGTTATACTGGGAGTGACTGTGGTTGGGAGCATCATAACCCAAACGCAGACACAAGGTGCCAGTACTGACATGCATGTATGCATTGCTTCATGGGTGTGTAGTGGTTGGCTGTGCTAGATGGCTGTACAAGGCTGGGTGAGGGGTAATCCTTGGCATCGCGTCACCCGACAATGGTGTGCAGTGCAGGGGTGTAGTGTCTGCAGTGTCCCACACAGATGGTACTGCATGATCTGCCCTGACATCCTGGTTACCAATGTGTATGGCCATAGCTTTGCAATGCATGCCATGTCTGGGTTTGATAGTCCTTCACATGGGCATTGCCTGGGATATGCATGTCCCACAATACTGTCCGGTGGCATGTACAGTTGTACCTGTTTTGGCAGGCACATGTTGTGTACACAGACTGTTATCCCCCGATATGCCAATACTGGCCTGGTGTGGCAAAACCTGCTTATAGTGAGCAGATCGACCCTGCACCTGCATTGATAGTATGATACAGGTATTCCCTGGTGTCAGTGGCATTGGTCCATACAGGGCACATGTGTAAGGCATTGTATGGCCTCTGTGGATCACATTTGATGGCACCACATATGTTGCAGGCATCCAGTGGGGAATATAGTGAAGGCACAATGTCCACTAATATGTGCCTATTGTACCACTGTACAGGGTGCCATGTCCTCTGCTGTAATCAATGTGCATAGTACTAGCAACATAGCGGGATATCCTAGGCAACTGTGTTTGTGCATGGCACATAGGTGCAGGACATATATCGGGTACTAGTAGGGTTGCATACATTGCTCACCAGGCCTTTTGCCAGATGTAAGGGTATGGCTTGCCAACACAGTCCCGTGGCTGACAGCTGTACTCCTCGTGAGGTGGCCAATGTGTCATAAGACGGACACCATGTAGGAAAACTACAAAATCTGCTCCCCAACATGTCCAATAGTAAGACACTCACAGCCACCTCCACACAAGCTCTGACCGACAAACACACCCTTGCCATGTCCTGTATATGACCCCTACCTACCGTATCACACTGCAGCGATGTGCTTTTAGGGCACGTGCTACGGCAAATACTGGGTTACAGCACACTTACAGGTGTAGACCTAGGTGGGTGACAACAGCAGGATTGACAAAGGTGGTCATGTGATTTGTACAGAGAGTGCATACTCTACAAAGCACTGTACTTGTCTCATGCAGGCAGACACACACACACCTGGCATGTCTGGGATTAGAACACCGACCTAACTACTTTATTACACTACAGCATTACGCAGTTACAGAATGCGCTACCCAGATTACTGGGTTACAGTACTCCCAGAGGTGTGTTTCTAGGTGGGTGACATCATCAACCTGGCCAAAGGTGGGTATAGGAATTGTATGGAGTGTGAGCAGTCTAAAAGCATTATTCAGTCCTCAGGCAGACTGGGACATACACACACACACACACACACACACCCCCTTGGCAAGTCTGGGATTAGAACACCGATCTAACTACTTTATTACACTACAGCATTACACAGTTACAGAACGCACTACTGAGATTACTGGGACACAGCACTCCCAGAGGTGTATTTCTAGGTGGGTGACATCAGCCTTGCCAAAGGTGGGTATAGGAACTGTTTGGAATGTGAGCAGTCTAAAAGCATTATTCAGTCCTCAGGCAAACGGGCACACACACACACACACACACACACACACACACACACACACACACACACACACACACACCCTTGGCAAGTCTGGGATTAGAACACCGACCTAACTACTTTATTACACTAGAGCATTACACAGTTACAGAACGTGCTACCAAGATTACTGGGACACAGCACCCCTAGAGGTGTATTTCTAGGTGGGTGACATCATCAGCCTTACCAAAGGTGGGTATAGGAATTGTATGGAGTGTGAGCAGTCTAAAAGCATTATTCAGTCCTCAGGCAAACGGGCACACACACACACACACACACACACACACACACCCTTGGCAAGTTTGGGATTAGAACACCAACCTAACTACTTTATTACTCTACAGCATTATGCAGTTACAGAACGCGCTACCGAGATTACTGAAACACAGCACTCCCAGAGGTGTATTTCTACGTGGGTGACCTCATTAGCCTTGCCAAAGGTGGGTATAGGAATTGTATGGAGTGTGAGCAGTCTAAAAGCATTATTCAGTCCTCAGGCAGATGGGGACATACACACACACACACACACACACACACACACACACACTTGGCAAGTCTGGGATTAGAACACCAACCTAACAACCTTATTACACTACAGCATTACGCAGTTACAGAATGAGCTGCCGAGATTACTGGGACACAACACTCCCAGAGGTGTATTTGTAGGTTGGTGACATCATCAGCCTTGTCAAAGGTGAGTATAGGAATTGTATGGAGTGTGAGCAGTCTAAAAGCATTGTTCAGTACTCAAGCAGACAGAGACAAACACACACACACACACACGCCAGTGGTGGGAATGGAACACCTGCCTATCTACAGATCACTGTTACAATACTACATAGTTACGAGTCGTGCCACACAGACTACACAAGTCAAGACTGTCATTATGACCTTCTAGGAATGCGGACATCAACAGGGATGCTGGCAGTTAGGATGTACATACCTGTGAACCTGTGTGTTTTAAAGTAGGAATCCATCCTGACCTGGAGTATGCCGATATGTGGAATGGATGACTACTATCACTATACAGGGTTACAATGGCCATGCCCATACACATAGAGGCACATAACCGACACAATGTGTCAATGGGCATGCTCACACACTTAGTAGCACAGGGCTGTTTGGAATACACTATGTGTCCATTTACACAAGGTTATACTGGGCATGCTCATACACTTAGTAGCACAGGGCTGTCTGGGATGCACTCTGATTCTAAACACGGAAGGCCACAGTGGCCATGCTATTACAGTTAGACGTAAAGAACACATTGTAATGGACTCTGGTGTTAGTAGTTGTCATTGTTCGCAGGAATGCTGCTCTACATATATCTGACACTGGTCTTATACACAACGTCTGCTGCTGTCCGTCACCTTAGATGTACCATCCTATACCAAGCACAATACCACCACTCGCAGTGATGTCTTGCTAGGAGTGCCAACTGCTTGACCAACACAATGAGCCAATTTCCTGCTGTAATTATGAGTTTGTCCAGTGTTTGTCATTCTGGGATGACATAACTGACAGTAGACAGGCCTTTGACACATATCCCATCCATCCATGACTCCAGGAAGTGGGGATAATACCCAAGTCGCATTCGCCCATATAGTGCCATTCCAAGGCAAATGTCCTAAACACAGGATAACACCCTGACACCTAGAGGACAACTGCATTGTATGCTTATGCTAACCAGTGCTAGATGTGTAGCGTCCATAGTCACAGCTGCTCACTGTAAATCCAACAATGGGGAGTACTGACATCTGTGCAGTGAGGAACACTTGGCTGAAGGCTCTGTAGTGCACAATAGCACTACCACCATATACCTCAGAATCAGACATGTGGGTCATAAGGCTCCAGGTGGTGGTGTCCCCACATACATACAGGCCACTCACATGTACTGACCGGTACTCCCACAAAAGGCATCATAGATGAGTCAGGTGCAGGACACAGTGTCAAATGCTGCATTCTAGGGTGTAAACCTCAGACGCCACCATGCCCTCGAACCACCAACACACATCCATACATGTTGTAGGACATATAGGAGTACACCACCATGTGACCCTTGACCAGTAGACTGTACCAAGCTCTACATCAACTATAGAGAGTACCCATGTACTGACCCAGTTGCATCTTGTGTTATGCAATGCAATGATACCACTGTCTGTAACCAGGTCAGCTGTACACATACCAGAGGCCCTCAGTTATTTACAGCATTAGCAGATGACTGTTGCTGTACACCATTAGCAGATGACTGTTGCTGTACACCAGTACACACCCTCATGTTTGGATATGACATACATGTACCTGCCCTGGATATGTACATGCCACACGCACACAACATACATGTAAATAGCATAGCTGTTGTTGTCCTTTGTGCAGACAGGTGGCTATAGCCATTACACACATGCACATGGAATGTAGGTCCATGGCTGCTGAATGCTAACAGTACATAAGGTGTGATATCAATGTTGACAGAGGTAACATTCCCTCTGTACCGGTCACCCATTACACCTATCATATCATACAACAGTCCATGTGTCATGTATGTCATTACACATGTCCACCAATTGCAATGCCTACAAAGACAGGATTGTAGGACTACATACACACATGTACATGTAGTGGTGTGCATTCAGATACTATGTGTGTGCAGTTGTTGATGTATGCAGGTGACGTGTATCTTAGTACATCATGCAGTTGCAATGCAGCCTCAACATTGCCAACTGTATATGGTGATGTGCTGAATGTATGGAAAGATGTACCTCAGGTATGGACAGATGTGTGTAAATAACTAAGTGGTGGGGCATCTTTGCAGATGGATGTTTGCTGAGGACAGCTCACAGGTGTGTCACAAGTGGTCCTAAAATAACCTGTGTAAGCAATGGTTTTGTTAATTGAAGGGCATAACACACAACATAGTCAGCGGTCAGGGTGACACTGAAGGTAAATCACTTGACACCTGTAACAGTTAAGACCTCCCATGTGCATATATCAGCACAGTTGCCAAAGGAAGTATCAGTACACTTTGTAACGCGTGCAATACTGCTGTAAGTCTGTCATACATATCATGAGCTAGGCAGGTGTTTGATTCACAGTACTGGCATGTGTGGTTGCGTGTGTGTCCATATATGTCACGTATGTTGGGGAATACATCTCAATTGTTACTCACTCTCCTGTACACTAGCCTAGACATCTGTACAGACTGCAATGTAGAAAGCAGGACATAGGCAGGGGCGTGTATCTCACACGTGAGGTATCTGTATGTGTGTGACATAGGTGTATTCAGTAGTGAATGCCACAGTGTGTGTGTGTGTGTGTGTGTGTATGTATGGCTGTCTGATCCCTGGAGTGAGGATATATGTTACCATACTGAACTGATAAGACCCCTCCCCCATCCAGGCGATGCAATCAACTATCCGTGTTGATGTCCCCGATCTTAGGCCATACTGACTACCTGTACATGTGTATTCTCTGTGGCACATCATGTAGGTGCACAGTACTGTAATGATGATTTGCACATAGGCAGGGGTCCTCACCTCAACAGTAGTAACTGTGTGTGAGTGTGTGTTACTGTGTCGGTGAATCCATGAGTGTGTGGTTATGTTACTGTGTCAGTGAATACATGTGTGTCAATACCTGAGTGTGTGGGTGCAGTTGTGTGTTGGCATCCTGTCATGGGAACATGTATTACTGCTTCCCAATGAGGCATCACACTTCCTACTGGCCTCTACCCTTGTAATCACCTAGACCGCTCTCTTACCTCACCACTCCATGTAACTGTACCTGTGATATCACCCAGTATGGATGTCGCGTCTGTAGCCACAGTAGCTTAATACACAGCTATCATGCTCTTGGATCAGTAGACGTGTTTGGAACGTGGGACATTCTCACTGTGATGTGGCAGCTACACGGTGCATGCTGGTATATTCATACATACCTGTGAGTAGTCCACATTGACATATGGGACACTGCAAACACTGACATCCACTGGCACGTTCAATTTAGACTTGAAGGAGGAAAGCAGAACATCATGACCAATATGCAGTTACTGTTGTTACACAAGACACATACTATTAACAGTACGAAATGCATTGTACACCTGTAGTACATGGTATGTCTGCTGCCTGTCAACAGTACTCAACAATTGTAAACTACACTTATCTTCCTAGTCTGTTCACCCTGTGCATCAGACCATATGAGCATGTCCCTGCACCGATGGTGTGGATGTCAGGGATGTGGCACAGGCATCATCATATGCCCAGGGTGATAATGTTTGCCAGAGGCCAAGGCTGCACCATTGGATGACATCATGTGTGTGGGTTAGGGCCTTTGATCTAATTGGGCATGTGTGGATGTTATGCATGTGTGTGTTGTGGTGCCCTACATATGTTTCCGGTGTGTGTGTGTGTGTGTGTATGCACACAATTTTGGCATGTGTCTGGCCTACACAGGGGTATTATTGACAGCTGCAGACTGTACAGGCCAGGTTTTACAATTCACGGTGTCGGGCCACAGACATGTGACCTGTGCCTGCCAGGGGTTGCACGGGCCACTACCAGGCAGAGGTGCAGATTGGGTACAGTCTGATGACATTTGTCCACTGGAACAGTGTCCCTGTTGGGACCGTCCAGGGCCATGTACACGTGGCCTGCTGTGTCATGGTGTGGACAGCACAGCACCAGCTGCACTGCTGCTGCTACCGCCACTATGGGTGAGACATGTGAGGTAGCTCATTCACGTAGATCTGAAACAGGTAATGTAGCAGGCCTACATCCACGTGCCCGACGCCTCACTCCTACCAGATGTTCCAACACAGACAGCTCACGCTCGCGGATTGTCATGCCACGGTCAAGGACTCCAACCATGTCACCCAACTGTCTATCCAAAGCTTCAGCAATCTGCTGTTGAGCATTTACCATTGTCTGGATGTTGTTTAAAGAACGGACAGCAGCCCTCTGAAACCTCTGATCTTTTCTGTTGTGCTGTTCAGCACATGCCTGTGCCTCCATTACAGCCTGAAACATGCGTCTGGTGACACCAGCTGCTGTGCTCTGTCTTGCAGGGGCATGTTGGCCAGAGGTCATCCTATGAGCAGCACTGGCCAGTTGCCTGTGTGGGGCATCACCAGTCAGTTGGCTGACACCATGGTGTGCAGGCACACCTTCCATAGCCCCCACACTTTCCTGTTCCAAGCTACCACATGCCAACTGTCCTTCCTCTATGGCCACTGGTGATGGGGTATGTGTAGGCATGGGATCTGTGTGTGGGGATGAAGGGAATATAGGTGGAATGGCAACCAATGGCACAAATTCAGCCCATGACAACCCTGCTTGTTCCTCAATCATACGTTCATCATCACTGCTAGAATCTGTGGGGATACTAACATTAGATGGACCGCAGGAGGGCAACGCACCTACATCACATGTGAGGGTCAGACAAGAACTGTACATTACGATCTATACAATAGATGCACACACACAGACACTTACGCTATGGCACCCAACAAGCATGTGATATGACAGAAGGCATGCAACATGTATGTGATACGGCAGACGGCATGCAGCGCAGACAATAATAGTGGTAGTTATCATACATCCCTGGGTTGCACACAACAGCATGCATGTGTCATAGCAGAAAGCATGCAAATTACACAATCATAGTAGTAGTTAGCATACATCCCTGTGTTACACCATGTAGACCAGCACAGGTAAACAGTACACCTGCCTGATGTGTGGCATATGACCTTGACAATCACATGTAGTATGATGTGATCTGCTGACGTGTGCAATGACATGCATACATGTTTAACACAATGGTGTCCTGTCAAATATACAGTGGGGTAATGGTGTCCCAATGCAGTGTGTCTGTCCACCCTACAGATATACTGCACATTTAGCTGATGTGCATGGCCATTGCAGGGAAACATGAAGCATCTCTATTGCTATACAGTGTGAGTTACAGACACAGTTCATAGCCATGACTGTGTACAGATACAATACATATATACTGTGGAATGTGACCCATGTCAATGAGGTGTTTACACACTAAACCATGATGTGGAATGTGTGACACAGGTCACTGAAGGGTATACGGATGACACCCCTGCACATCTGCAACCATATCGGTGCTGCCTGGCAACTAAACTCAGTACACCATGTCCCACATGACATCTGTGTACCACACACACGCACACACAAACACACATGAGGAGCATGGATGACATTGATGTCTAACACCAGCAAGGGGAATGTACTGTATGTGTGGGCTGATGTGGAGGTGACTGCTGTCATGTTGTGACACACTCAACACATCTTATGTGGTGGATTGATGTCACACCTACTCAAGATGTGCATAGGCCTGTAGGATGTCTAGTGTTTCACATCTGCAATATAACCATTACACAAAGGCCATAGTTGGACCATGTGTAGCCATTGTATGACAGGGTGTACACACAGGCACATCACGTCTACTGTGTGTGTTGCTTCATGTCTCTGGCCATCCTCCATGGCCATGTGTGTACATGTGTTGGCCAAATTATTGTGACTGGCATCTATTTCACATGTCTGTTTTGTCCCATATGACATACACCCGTAGATGTCATATGCTGCACTGACGACAGGGTTATGCAGACAAAGGGTGGCATGTTTGGTATGTGGGATATGTTTTTCAGGATAGTTAGGCAGTGTTGCAGCCAGGCCACTAGATGTCATGGACATGTCAAGATAGAACATCACATTGTGTGACATTCATAGCAGGGCTATGATCCACACCAGTGAATCCTGTGGGCTGGCCATACTCCAGCTCACTGTGTAGTACTGTTTGTATTCCCCACATGTGTAGTTCTGATCAGTAGTACATGTCCCTACAGTGAACAGCACCTCCACCATTGTATGCACAGCTGTCTACACATCTGGCAATGACAGTTTGTCAGGATTCATGTCGGTGATTCACATAGTTTGCAAGTGTTGCACATGGGTAGCCATTGTGATGCATTGCAGGTCTGACCTGTATATTGTGACAGGACCATACATTATGTATACATGTGGTAAATGGCCACATGGCAGATAGATCCGTGCATTACGGTGCCTGATAAATAATAACAGTCTCACCTGCAACGGGCTGCTGATGCAGCGGAAAGCCAGAGGTACCTAAATAGGAGTAACACATCAGTATGAGCATTATCCACGCCTGTATGATAGCTACAGGGTGCAATGTGCATGTTAATACATACACCAGTACATTATATTATACTATGGTGTATGCACATGTGTGCATACACAGAGTAGCATACTATAGTATGCGGCATGTGTGTGTATACATGCCTTGCATATGATGTTACATTACATATTGTACAGTGACACATGCAACTATATGGAGTATAGGTGCAATAGTGACTTACCATGCAACTCCAGACTCGGTGGTTGAGAGACACCCACCTCCACAATATCAGCTAAGTCTTGTGGATGTTGTTCTGCAGGTGTCCCCAGGTTGGTCAGTAGCTCCTCAGTACTTGTGATTGGGGGCTGGGTTGGTGGTCCATCACCTGTTGCACCTTATTCCCTGGCAATTGCATTCGCACGCTGTTTTGCCCATCTAATGACGTCTGTACAGTGTCTGCGCACCTGCTGGTATAAGCGGTTGTGGCCACCCACATCATTAACCCTCCTGCGATGTTCCATCTACAGGGCATCCTGCTGCTGTGCATCCTGTGGCACATGTCTGAACAGGATATCATGATTGTCATGTAGGTATGGGATGAGGGCCTCATCCTCCAAGCAGGTATAAGGGGGTAGCCTTGCACGTGGCATACCTGGAAGACATAATGATGGAGACAGGTCACAGTAACTCACAGAGACATACAGAGCTACAGCTGAACATACATGTATATCGCATTTATTATGATTAAGTAGTTGTCTTTGCAAATCTACATGACACTGACACCACTGACATGTTTGTGTCAGACACGTGACACTCAATGGTGAGTGGATATTATCGCCATATGTGTGTGTGTGTCACCTGATTACATTGCTCATACTCCATGTGGATGCTGTCTTGATGTGGGGATGTCTGTTTGCCTCTACTGGTGTTCCTACCTTTCAGAACATGGCTGGATGTGTCCACATTAATGCAGTCGACCTTGATGCTGTGTATATGTCACATATAAAGACTTACACTGCCTTAACGGACATGACCTGTGACCCTGCAGACATGCTCACGGAAGGTTTTACATGTATGTGTTCTGCCATATACATCTACATGGCACTGTACAGCAATTCAACATCCTGGCATGTATCACCTGTGTTACACATGTGATACACATGGGACACTGGCTAGCCAGATGGTATTTGCATGGATGGATATCAACTATAGCATGTACAGTCAAAGTCAACTAGTAGGCTATATGCCCTGGGCCATGTATGGTTCTAGGATGAAAGGTTGCCTAGCTGTAGCCAAAAGGGGTGGGTCTCTGGGGCCAGGTGGAGCAGTGCCACATAATTGAGCCACAGAGTTAATGATACATTTACTATTCGGTCATCACACCATGTCTGAGAGGGGGGGGCGATGTGCAGCTTTGCTGGACAGGAATGCATAGTATGGCAGGACTATGTAAAGTGTATGGGACAAGGATCTGTCCAGCATGTGATGATCCTAGTACTAGGAAGGTGGATGTCCATGAAGTATGTGTTTGAGATCAGAATGTGTATGTGTAGCATGTCCAACATCACTGGGTTGGACATGGATTTATTCAAGGTATGCATCATGCTACATAGTGGAGATGGGGAATGGGAAGGCTGGTGTAGGCCATCTGAACATGGCCAATACCCCTTAAAGGAAATACGTGATCTGATATGGGTCACTTGAGTGTTGTGCATGGCTGGACAATGATCTCTGTATTCATGGATGGCACCCTGTCATGATTAGGGTTGCCACATACGACTACCTGACAGGCTGGACAATGATCTCTGTATTCATGGATGGCACCCTGTCATGATTAGGGTTGCCACATACGACTACCTGACAGGTGTGGTGACGTGACTATCACAGGAAAGACAACTGCCCAGCTGCATCCCTTACACACAGTGTCCATTATGTTGACTGCTGCCTATGTGGTAGTTCATGGGTACAGGGTTATTAACATGGGGTGACAATGCAATATGCAGCTGTCAGATTGTGGCCATATGTCACATGCACCTCACCCACAAAGCCCCATCTGTATGTTGTCCACAACACTCTGAGTCGGCTATTGCTTCTAGGTCATAGTCATTCGCATACTTCAATAGACAGATGCCTTCTGTTAGTCTGTGTGGTATGGACTACAATGAGGAGGAGTACAATTAATTAACCCTGTCTTACTGTAGCTGGCACTGGTGTGATGTGCATGTATTATTCAGACACCTTCTGTAGTGTTGGTTCTGCCAGCAGTCCCATTGCAAAACACTCCTGTGACATAGGAATGTACATCTAGTATACCGAGTGTAGGTGGAACACAGTATGGGTGATGATGTCCTATGACTTGGCAATGTTATAATATGCACTGCTGACATCAAATAATTTGATCAAGGTTCATGGCCTTTCAGACCAGACTCAGCAGGGTAGTAGTGCAGTACTTCCCATTATCAGTGGTATCTCCCCCTTTGTGGGTTGTGATACCTGTTGGTGTGCACCATTCAGTGTGTACACAGCCTGATATGAAGCGTATGTGGAAAGCAACTTGTTTTGCCATATGTGTATGATACAACCTGGGATGTGGACAGGTCCCATGCAGCCTGAGTGCAGCTTGTACCTGCATAGTTGTGGGTACAGGGGCTCTGTGGTGTACATGGATATATGATTGTGTACCTGTTGGGGGGGACAGTGTGTTTGTTATCCAAGACCCTATCTGGATTGCTTATTCATGCTCAGCACTTGTTCAGAACTTGTAAGCACTACATAAGCTACTAATTACTATAGCACTCAGTCTTCCTCCTTACCTAGAGGTAAACAGGTTTTATACATACTTTTCTCACTTGCTTAGAGTAAAATAGCTCTTGTACTCTCTTCACTTATCGAGGGGAAATTAGTTTTATATTCAGGCATGTCCAAGGGTCAGCTGCCAATGTTCTCTCCTGTCTATCTGATGAATCTGGACATATTGAGGCAATGTAGACATTGCCTCATGTACACAGACAACCCTCTCCGCCTACCACCCAACACTACAACCTGTGAGAGATGCACCTATCTAGCCAAACTGGAGGTAAAGCTCTCTCCAACCAAGACTGAACCTGACAGTCATGTGGAGAAGGTAAACATTCACACCACACCACACTCATCACATAGTCTCACTGAATCTACCCCACCATTAACTGGGAAAACTACTCGTGTACCAACTCATTAGCTCAATGCTTTCTGGAATTCATAAACAGCAATGCCCTGGATCAACTTATCCACACACTCACCAGGGCAACAATATCCTAGATGCTATACTCCTAATTAAGGAAGTCAATCTGGTGGTCCCCTGCCATAAACAAACTGTACAACAGAAGGAAGACATTGTTGCAAAAGAGAGTACAATTCCATGCGTGGAGGAGCTCCCTGGTCAGCCTCAGTAAGAATGTGAGATCCCTTATAAGATCCCTCAAAGCTAGCTACGGAAACAAAACCACCACTAATTCCAATGAAACCACAAAGCATTCTATATATATGTCAAATATCTCAATGTCAACACCCAGATCTGCTCTGAGTTACAGCACAAAGGCACGAACATTACAGAACCAACTGATATTGCCAACGTCCTGGCAGATAGGTTCAGTGCTACCTTTCCCCCCTCTCACCCCCTAAAGAGCCCATATCTATACAGGAAGAGTGCAGAGTCCCTGTAATCACAACTACACAGGTAAAAGCTGCACACTCTAAAGCCAATATCACAGCATCCATGGGACCGGGCAACATCCCAGGCTGGGTTTTATATGAACTTCAGAACGTACTGGCTCCCCACCTACGCACCATGTTCAGTAATAGCCTTGCATCAGGCTTTGTGCCCCCTGAATGGCACACAGCAACAGTTCTCCCACTCCACAAAGGTGGCGCCACAATGGACCACGGGATCTATTGCCCTATAGGCCTGACTAGCCTGGTTTACAAGGCTATGGAGCACATCATCATGGATCTCAGTCACAGAGACATTGGGTACCTCCAAACCTTTGACCCCTCCCAGTTTGGCTTTGTTAAGGGCAGACCATGCCTCCTAAACCTGGTGAACTTCTTAGAGACAGTCACCCAAGGCATTAGATGAGGGTAAGGAGGTCCACACAGCCTACCTTGATCTCTCAAAGGCTTTCAACACCATTCCCCATTCTGGTATTATCGACATACCCATCCACCTGAACAATAACCCCTACGTCATGTGATGGTTTGCAAGGTGGCTCACGGACAGAACCCACACAGTGGGAGTTGCATACCCTAGGTCCAACTGTATACCAGTTACAAGTGGCGTCCCCCAGGGCTCAGTCCTAGGACCCCTCATGTTCAGTATATAATTCTATGACGTACAGGCAAGCACAGGAGGGCTTTGACTGAAAAGGTTTGCAGGTGACTGCGAACTAGGGGCCATAATTGTTTCCCCAGCTGATAAAGACACCCTCCGGAAGGGTCTCACTGAGATGGATACCTGGTGTCAATATCATGGCCTCAAGCTGAATGCCAAAAAGTGCATAGTCATCCCCTTTGGATATAACTAATTACCCATGGACTACTGCATAAGTGCTAGTCTCCTACATACAGAAAAGGTAATAAGGAATCTGGGAACCCCAGTAGATAGCAATCTCTCCTTCGTTACCCATAATGACAAGGTGGTTAGAATATCCTTCTACATGGCCCCCCTACTCTCTAATGGGTTCGCATCCAGAGCAAAGGAGGCTATTGTGCCTCTCTACTCATGACTTATTAGACCCATTAAAGGATACAACACCTCATTTGGGATGTACCTTACAAGACAACTGCAACAGCTTGGTAGACCACAACAGTACCACACCAAAAGGATTACTGACCTCAAACAGATGACCTATGCAGCCTAACCTAAGAAACTCCAGCTGTACTCGGTTGCATACCGCATACTCACAGGTGATCTCTGCTCGACATACAAGACCCATGTCCAACCCAGTATTGCTGGATATGCTCTACCTAAATGGAAGCCCCTGAGAGCCATATGCTCTAGGGATATACACCTAACCACAACGATGACTAGGACATGCTGGATGGATAGATTCCTGACCCAGAGACTCCCCATGCTTTGGAACATGATTCCAATGTACATCAGGCAGGGCCCCTCACTAGGACTCTTCAAGGGAAACCTTGATGGGTGGATGGGAGACAGACATGTACCCTGGAGATCACTGCTGTGGCTCTGCTGGACAGAGCCACAGGGAACTAATGGCTCTGCCATTCAGAGGCACAGGGAACTAACCTAAGGTGGTGGCGAAAGCCAACACACTCTAGCTAGGCTTATAAATACCCTTGGGCAGACAGCCTAGCACCTACCTTTGCACATATTACATGTCTTATGTGCATGGATAGTTAACTAGCTCTTCCATTTTACTTTGCTGTCATGCTGATAAGCTGTTGGGTGACTACAAGTCATATGTATCCTGTTATTGTGTATTGTAAATGCCAATAGGTATAACTGTTTGCCTAACATAACAGTAATGCTATGTAACTTGTAATACATATCCGTCTACAATACTGTACATTACACAGTTATTGGCACAATATCCCACAATGCAAATCATAATTGCAGAGTGGGCCAACCTTCGACATGTTATTCTCAGTAATACACCCATACATATGCCTACTGTTACAATATATCAACATATACTATCCCCTGTTATAGCACATACTTGTTGGACCAGCCCTGCCACTGACAGCAGCTGGTGAGGAATATTTGGGTTCAAAGCCCTTATATAGCATCCCTTGTGGTGTATGCGGTGTTTGCCTTGTGACCTACAGCAGTACACACATAAATACTACAAACGTTACTATGCTCAACAATACATCACTACAAGATAGCTGTTTCCACTATATGGATTGCGTGCACTTTAAATATTATAGAACAGATACTACATACACAGACATACTGAGTGTTCTGCATACCTTATTAGTAACCCGAGGTGTCGTTGACTGTTAATTCAATCCTTTTCAGTTTGTGTTTCAATCTTCTTTGTAATGTTCTTCTGGTATATACAGATGGTTTGAATGTATGATAAGCCATCCTTTTACTGTTAAATATCGGTAACATGTGCTATTTTGATCACCAATTGGTGTCCCAAAGTAGTTAATTAGATGCACAGCAGCTGTGCAGCTACTCCATTAGCCAATACCATGGCAACAGTGGTGTATAATTGAGTACTCCACTTGGGCATTGTTGGTTTGCCTTACTTTCGAGGAAGACGGCCTGGATGTGTTGTTTGTGATGTATTTCAACAGCTATATGGAGACAGACAAAGATACATTAGCTTCATGACTCCCGTGGATTGTGTGTAATGGCTAGAAGATGATGTTCTACATGTGAGTACAGCTGTTATATTTTCAGAACATTGCTACTTATGCAGGGTTTGTTTGTACCTGATACTTCTGCAGATGTTTGTCTGGCAAGGATGTTTGGGCAGCTCAAGGTTGTATGGCTATGCATGAACTGTTAGGTGGTTTACAGTGTGCTCAGCAGACATCCTTGGTTTGGTGTACATGTGTATCATACTGTGCTGTTAATCAGTAATTGGTAACACTTCCCGGTGTACACACAACCCCCTGAAACGAGATTAGTGCAAACAAACCCTCTAACATCAGCAGCTGTTCCATTGTATAACAGCAACTATTTCATATAGGGCCATGTTAGTGTGTCTCTGACGAGGTATGTTAAGGCTTCTGCAGATGTTGTACAGTGAGTGAATGATTTGTGATGTTATTACAGTTTTTATTGTAATTTATTTGGGTGTGGGGGTGATGTTAGTGGGTGTACATAGCAGATGCAGGTGTGTAGGAACTGCTTTTATAAATAATTGATATGTGCGTGAGGGTTCCTTCCCTATTTGAACACCTATCCTTTAGTGGACTAATACTATGGTAATTGCAGGCTGATTCATTAAGGCACTGTTAATTGGTTCCTGTATAGCATGCAGGTGATGTTAGTCCTTGAATTATTTCGGCAATACATCGGAATGTAATAAAGTGTTGCTACATGAAAGCTGTGTATTTCTGTCATAGGTATTTGCAGTCATTGGAGTTGTGTTGGTGACTGACCCTCTTTGGCTAGGGTTGCCACCTTTTCAAATGGCCATAGTGGGACATTTTTGGGACACACATCAGATTTTACAGGCCGACACAAACCCATGGCCAGTACAAGGGATAGAACTTTCCTTTTTTGCCTAAATATAAGCTTATTCTTGTAGCAGTATAGTTGCTTATCCTGTTTCTTGTAACATGTAGGTATTTTAGATACAGAAAGAACTATTGTATGCAATTATTACATTACATATGGGACATAATTATGTCCTACAATCTCAGGACATTTGCCACGTTTAATATTTTTGGTCAGGACACAACCACCCAAAGAGGGACTGTCCCTCGCAAAGTGGGACAGGTGATAACCCTATCATTGGCTGATATCCATAGCACATATTTGTAATCGTATATAGGCATATACTCTCCATATCCTTTGTTCATAAAGTTTGGTCGTGGCGGAATGTGTGATTGCTATGGTCCATGTTATATTCCTATATGAACACTTCAACCGCTGTATACAGGATACCTGTGGAATCCCAAAACCACACAATTCCGACGCCCACAGTACCGGGCCCAGACTCTCATACCCCACATTACCAACAGTGACAGTAACTTGCGAAACTAACACAAACATGGAACACACACACGCACACACAGACACACTGCTACCCACCACATCCAAACAAACCATCCTACACTACGTATGAGCAGGTGGGAAAGCCTCCCTACACCCCCCCTTGTGGGTGTCTGCGACCCCCACACCCCCCTACTTTAATATTCTACCTCCTAGATCGCACAAACAGATGCACAAAGCAAACACACACCCACACATTACAGTCCCCTAGGAACACACACCACAATCAGAACACACACTTACACACACTACACCCTCAGAAACACACTTACATACAGTAACCTACCTGAACCGCAACACCAGAAGCACTGACTAAATGTCCTTTAACATCGGGATTTTAAACCTCGCGCTTCTGGTGTTTCGGTACTGTGGTCTTTTGGACTTTACGCCTCGTGATTACACGCGTCGGTATGTCAAGCAAGTTGGTATGTGGTAGGTATCCCATTTATATGTACCTCCATGGTTATGTAGATGTTGTTAACCTATCTATTATCTACATATATATGTATATCCCCATATATCGACATATCTCTCTCTCTCTCTCTCTCTCTCTCTCTATATATATATATATATATATATATATATATATATATATATATATATAGAGAGAGAGCATACACCTTTCATTGGGTACATGCTGGTTTGTCCTATTTCCACACATTCCTACCTTTTGTGTTTTAACCTGTCAGTATACAACTGCCATTGGTATATCTCAGGTAGCTTAGTGGTAGGTTATTGTGAAGATTGTGTGCATGGTTGCTTGTTCGAATCCTGGCAGTGGTAATTTTACCTCTCAGAGCAGGCACTGGTAGTGCAAGGGTGATTAAAGCACATTTCAGCAGTTGTGTGTTCCAAATGTTTATTATTCTGTGGAATGCTACCTATATATGCAAGCTGTGGTTAAGGTATACTATGTAACATGTAAATCATCTGAGAAGATTCCTGTCACAGGTACTCACCATTATTTGGAACTACATCCCTGATTACATTATACGAAACCCCTCACTAACACTCCAGGAAATCCTTGCAGAGTGGGTGGGGAACAGTGGATACACCCCAGGGATCCCGCAATTGGCTCTGCTCCACAGAGGGACAGTTAGTTAATCAATGGGGTGGCGAAAGTAGACACTTTTTGGCTATGCTTATGAGTGGCCACGGGCAGTTGGGCATGTACCTACCTATGTATCTATGAATCTATACATACAGTATGGACACATGCTGATAGCTTAATTTACTGTTCAGGTATTGACTTACCTTGTACCAATGGCAGTTGTGTGTACAATAGTTGAGGGCTACCTATGTAGGATGCACACAGTAGACCACCTATACATGACAATTTACAGGTATTCGTGTGTGTGTGTACCATCCATGTTTGCTGTGTGTGCAGGTGGAGAAGGGAGTCAGTCCATAAGTGCCTACACTGTCAGTGTGTGTGCTATACGTTCCCTCTTTGCCAAGGCATGGGCATATTGGGCATGCCTCCGTCTGCCTACTGGGGCTGGCACAGGGTGTTCGTGGTCTGAGTCCCTCTGTGCCTGTGGGGCCCTTGGCAATGGTGGTGGGCTATTAGGGCTTTCACCATTCTGTCCCTGCTGCAGCTGTTTCCGCAGGATCGTATTGTGTAGCATGGCACATACTATGAAGATGTGGGCACACGTGCCTGGAGAGTACTGCAAGGCTCCACTAGATATGTCAAAGCAATGGAACCGTGATTTTAGCATCCCAAACATGCACTCTATGATGATTCTGGTTTCTGCGTATGCCTCATTATGGCATCCTTGCGTGGCTGTGTGTTTCTGATGGGAGTCATCATCCACGGTTCTAGTGCATAGCCAGCATCCCCCACCAGGTGGCCATATGGGATGTCCCCCCTGGCAAATACCTGATACAGCTGTGAGGCATGCCAGATGTGGGAGTCATGATAGCTTCCAGGGCTGCCAGCACACACATCCATGATAATGCCCTGGGCATTGCACATGACCTGGCAGTTGATGGAGGGGTATCCCTTACGATTTATGTAGCGCCTACCCTGCTCACCGGGTGGTGTCTTGATGTGTATGTGCGTGCAGTCTATTGCACCCAGTACCTCTGGGTAGTCTGCCACATGGTGGAAGAGACGCATACTGCTGGCCAACTCCTCCTGCATTCGGGGGAAGTATATGTGCTCATTGGCATGTGGTAACATGGCATCCAGGAACTGGTGGAGTACCCTGGATGCTGATGCCTGTGAGATCCCCATGATATCCCCAGTTGGCCTTTGAAAGGTACCTGTGGCTAATATTCTCAAGCTTACACATACCTTCGTGTCCACTGGGATAGGTTCCCCTCTATTATTTCTGGCTCTGAGGTGTGCCTGGCACAGCTCAACAAGTTGCTCTATGGTGTCCCTGTCCACCCTGTAACGCACTACTATCTCCAGATCATGTAGCCCCTGGTAGGTTACCGTGGGTCTGAACACTCTTCTCCTCCTCCGGTGCCTGAGATGGTTGTCAGCATCATCCTCCACACCACCGTCAGTCTCCAACACATGCTGGTGAATCAAAGCTATGGCAGCCACTTCTTCTTCTTCTTTCGGCTTTTCCCGGTTAGGGGTCACCACAGTGGATCACATGTCTGCCCATGATTGGCAGTGGAGTTTTACGGTGTCGAGTTGCCAGCCCGGCACCCAACCTTCCACAGAAGGCACACACACGGCACTCACACCTAGGGCCAATTTAGAGTGTCCAATCCACCTACAGTATGTCTTTGGGATGTGGGAGGAAACAGGAGCACCCGGAGGAAACCCACGCGACCACAGGGAGGACATGCAGACTCTGCACAGAAGGCATCCCAGCCAAGGATCAAACCAGGGAACCTCTTGCTGTGAGGTGACGATGCTAACCGCTGCACCACCGTGGCCACCCAAAGCTACGTCAGCCCCTAACATGTACATATTAAAAGTTCCCCGTCTGTATACACCAATGGTGCAGAGTGTCTGGGAATACACAAGTGTGTGTGCATGTGTGGGGCTTTCACACCTTATACTATTGTGCAATGGATGATGCTGGTGTAATTGGGTGTGTGTGTGCAATTCCAGATGCAGGGTATCTTAATTATGGGTTTTACAGCAGGTACTGCTATTGTGGGGCGTTTGGTGTTGACTTATGCTTGGCTGCCATGATTCATCTATTGCCCTTTACTTCACTTTTCAAACCAATTCCCCTCCCATTGTCAGGCATGCATCCAGCTGCCTGCTTTCTTGTTTTGTACTTTCACAACCCAGGATTGTGTTGCGAAATGTGTTATGTAGCTGATCTACTGCAAGTTTGCTTTGTTCTGCTGTGACAGTTCTCTTTTCTTTGCAGTACAGCACCTCCCCTTTCCTGTTCTGCAGGTAGCTGCTAGTAGCCTTGTTAGCTGTTGTCAGTGGCCCACTGTGAGTTCCTAGGTGTTAATTACTCATTTATTCTCCATTTACCATGCTGCAGCATTTCCTTATTGTCTTCCCATATCCTTCCTGTTTCAGCTATGGTGCGTGCCGCGCACAGCCGTTTACCGGGTTTCGAGCATGTTTTCATCCACGTTCACATGCACTTTCGGTTACCTTGTGTGCTGTCAGCTAAGCAAAGCTATGGCTACTTCCACACCCCTATCCTGCGGCTTTGCTTAGCAACAGGCAACCTGGATTAACAATGCTCCAATGTGCTTACAGCTACGGTGGCGCACCGCTCTCTTGATGTCATATTTACCTCCAGGCTACACCTCAATGTTGTACTGCTACGCTGTGTGGTACATCCTTACGCAGGCGGGGAGTTTACGATTCAGTATTACTTGACTCATTTGCATGGCATTGACTACTAATTCCTAGTTAACGTGCAGAACACTGTCACAGACCCTTAGCAACCCTTGCTCTGTGGTTGTGGTGTAGCATGCATGCAATTGACTATTATGGGGAATTTATGAATTGTGTTACATTGCAGTTTTATGACATCTAAATATATTTTCATTGTGATCCCGTTTGTGCACCGATGCACTGCGATTTTACTTTGCGTTAAGTGTGGCCATGACATTAAATGTTATTTTTTATGTGTTGTGCATGTTTTTTTATGCCATTGGCTATATATTTAGCCATTGGCATATATTAACATTATAATACGCAAGTTTGGTCCACTTTTATGGCTCCGATTTTATGTTTGAAAATATGTAAACCATTTTTTTGGTTTACATTTCTTCATGCTTACGCTACGCCTACACCACTTCATGAATCACTATATACCTTAATTTACATGCTACACTGCTGCGCATGGGGTAATTAGCATACATGCACTGGGAGCTGCTCAGCTCTGGCATACACTGATAGTGCACATGGAAACAGCTCGTACCTGAATCGCTCGGCGGCCATATTTGGCATTAGATCACTGACGCTACTCTGGCGCCTGGCGCAAGCTTCATGAATCCCAGGGCCAGTCTTTTTCTCTTTTTTGTACATTTTTTTGCAATTCAGATAGTGTTTCAAACATTTTCTTAATTATTTCAAATATTTTTATCAATATGCTGCAGTTTCAGACATTTTGTTTAATAAGAAATTTGTTTTGAGCATTCTGAGTGCTTTGTTTTATATTTGTAGCAAAAGAAAACATTTAAGTAAGTTATAGTACCTGGAATTCATTTCTGACCTGTTTTGTGAGTCGTTTGAGCAGTAGGGATGATCCACTCTTGTATATTCCTCCAACTTTAACCAGTTGCCTCATGGCTGTAACTCTGGATCCCATTCTGACACCATGTTGCTCTTCTTATGTGCATTAAGAAGATGGTGAGTATTGGGTGTTCGTTTAAGTAGTTTATTGTATGCAAATACATCAGGATGGATGGCAGGAACATTAAACTTTAACTGACTGACTACATGCTTGCATGCTCACACTGTGGCTGCTCATTCAAAATGGCACTCTTGCTTGCACATGCTCAGTATTTATATGCATGTGCTGACCCACTGGAAAGCTTCTTAAAGGTATATCACACACTCTGATCTATAGTGTCCATAACAGTCCTAGCATTTCCAAGAAGACTATCTAAATTTTCAAGCATAAACTTGTCCTCTGGCACCGGTTTTTCCTCTTCTCCCTCATTATGCCTAACCTCATCCTTTGAAGCAGTCATTTCTAGTAGAACTTGGTTTTGCAGTTCCTTGATGTTTGTGCAAATTAATTCTTCAGTTTCTCCAAGCTCCATGTCTTAAAAAACCTTCCCCACCAACCTGTTTTACTACTTCCGCAATTTCTTTCATTATCTGTTTTACTGGCTCAGTGGTAAAGTCTGTGAAATCATTTACACATTCTGGCCAAAGATTCCTCCAGCAAGAATTTATTGTCTCAGGCTTTATGGCTTTAATGGCTGTTTCAATGATATTCAAGGCATCAGCAATGGTAAATTCCTTCCACACTTTTATAACATTCTTTGCGTCACGGTTTTCTTCCATTCTTTGCAAAATTTATTCCATGCAATACCTTGCGTAGTGTGCCTTGAATGTCCTTATGGCACCATGATCAAGAGGCTGAATAAATGATGTGGTGTTAGGGGACATGTAAACCACTTTCACCCCTTCTGTGTTGAATTCATGAGGTTCTGGGTGGGCAGGTGCATTATCCAACATGAGCAACACCTTCAAAGGCAAGCTTTTACTTGCTATTGGGCAAAAAATACCGATTAAACCATTCAAAAAAGAAAGCTTTCATTGTCCAGGACTTCCTATTGTGCATCCAGTAAACTGGCAGCTGAAACTTGTCCTTCCCTCTCAATGCCCTGGTTTGCCACCTTATAGATAAAAAAAGTTGTTATCGTAAACTGCATGGCATTGGCACAGAGCAAGAGCGTCAGTCTGTCTCTTGCTGCCTTGAATACTGGTGCCTTCTTTTCTTCTTTTGTAATAAAAGTTCTTTAAAGCATACTTTTCAAAAAGAGAGCAGTTTCATCTGCATTAAAAATCTGCTCGGGTTGATAACCATGTTGATAACCATTCTCCTCAATCAGCGTCTTCCAAATTGCAGGGAATTCCCTTCTTGCCACTTCATCAGCAGACACTGCTTCTCCAGCCATCTTGACATTGCGTAAACCATACTTACACCTGAAGTTATCAAACTATATACCCAGCTTGCATTAAATTTGTGACCCCCACTTGTTCCTTTGCTACCTTCTTGTTCCTTCAAAGCATCATACACAGCTTTAGCCTTGTTCATGATCATATTAGAGTTCACTGGAATTCCTTTCTTGTGGCAATCTTGCACCCACACAAAAGTCACATTTTCCATTTGGGATATATGGGGATCACAATGTTGATGCAATGTCTTAGCACCAAGAGTTATTGCAGCAGCAGCAATGGCTTCACATATTTCTCTCTCTTTTTTCTTGATATATCTTACAGTTGACTCATTTATCCTATAATGGTGGCCAACCATGCTTGCAGACATCCCACTACAAAGCTTGTCTAGCAATTCATTCTCTGTCATAGTCTTCACTTTCTTTACTCTCTTTGATTCACCTTCAGATGCACTAGGAGCAGTACTCTTTGAACCCATAATTAACATTGTTTGTTAACAGCAAGCAATAATAGCCACTATATTGTGATATGCATCACAAAGAGACTAAACTCATGATTGATGTTGTCTGCAGAGACGAACATGCGTGTAACTACCATACTCAAGCATTATGGGTAGGACTCACAGTTCTTTTTTTAACAAAACTAAAGTTTAATAATACAGAAATTATTTTGAATGCACTTTTATTAACATATTAAATTTGTGTTCAATAATATAAATACTTCACGATTAATTTGTTATAGTCTTTCTTTTGGCTTTTCCCGGTTAAGTGTCGCCACAGTGAAACTCCGGTCCGCTCATGATTGGCAGTGGATTTTTACGGTGCTGAGTTGCCAGCCCAACGCCCAACCTTCAAAGAAGGCACACCTATTCATGCTCGCACCTACCTGCATGTCTTTAGCGTCATTCGACTGTGAAAAGGACATGCAGACTCCACACAGAAGGCGCCCCAGCCAAGAATCGAATGGGAGAACCTCTTGGGAGAACCTCTTGCTGTGAGGCGACAACGCTAACCGCTGCTGAATAATATTATGTATATACTCCGCATCGTCTGTGTGTTTCGGACATTTTGCCAAATGTTCAGTTAAGCAAAGCACTGGCAATTCACGAATAAGCGGATTAGTGAACGTCAAATTAGCGAAATTGGAGGTGCAACTGTATTAGCACAATTAACTCCAGACTTTGACAGAATAAGAGAATGTGAATTGATATTTTCTGAAGTAAAAATCTGTAACTTTAATTATTGTCAGCATTTATTAAGTGTAATTCACCACATTTTCCTCCATAAGTCAGTAGTTTTAGACAGGGATTAAGATGGACAGATCTAAAAATTGAGTCAAAATCAGTGACAGTTGTGAGGTATGGATTCAGGTGTTAGATGTAATTCACAATGTTACTGTCTTCTATATAAACCAGCAAAGTTGGTTTTGTGAAGGGTAAATCATGCCTGCTCAACCTGGTCGGCTTCTTTGAGTCAGTCACCAGAGCTGTGGATGAAGGCAAGGTGGTTCATACAGCCTACCTTGATCTGGCTAAGGGTTTTGATACCATTCCCCACTCGGAATCATAGAAAGACTCACTAAGCTAGGCATCAAGCCCTATATCATTAAGGTGGGTTGCAAACTGGCTCACAGATGGAACCCACAGTGTGAAAGTAGCTGACTCCAACTCAGACTACCGACCAGTCACAAGTGGAGTTCCACAGGGTTTGGTCCTGGGTCCTTTCCTGTTTGGTATCTACTTCTCTGAAGTCTAGGCCAACACAAAGGGACTCTGGCTGACAAAGTTTGCAGACATTTGCAAGTTGGGAGCTATTATTAACTCCCCAAGTGATGTTGATATCCTACAAAAAGGCCTCACTGAGACCAACAACTGGTGTCAGAACCATGGCCTTAAGCTCAATGCCAAAAAATGTGTCATCACCCCCTTTGGGAAAAACCCGGTTCCCATGAATTACCACATCGATGGTAGTCCACTGAACACAGAAGGTGTTATAAGAGATTTGGGAACACAGGTTTACAGCAACCTCTCTTTTGACCACCACATTACCACCATGGTCAGAAAGTCCTTCTATGTGGCACATCTCATTCCTAAGGGTTTTGCATCCAGGAAGAAAGAGGTCATTGTCTCCCTCTACTCTTCCCTCATTAGGCCAATCATTGAGTACAATGCCCCATTTGGCATGTACCTCAGTAGACACCTGCAACAACTGGAGAGGCCGCAAAAGTACCTCACAAAGAGGATCCTAAGCCTTAAACACTTGTCCTATATGGACAGACTCAAAAAACTCCAGCTATTCTCTGTCTCATATTGCCTACTTAGAGGTGATCTCTGCTTGACTTACAAAGCAATGTCTGACCTAGCTCAGTTAGAAATGCTACATCTAAAGAAATCCCAATCCCTTCGCATCACAAGCTCCAGAAACCTCAACCTCATTACCACAATCAACAGAACATGCTGGAGGGACAGGTTTATAACCCAGAGACTGCCCATGCTATGAAATAGACTTTCCATACATGTCAAACAGAGCACCTCACTGGCCCTCTTCAAGAGAAATCTTGATGAGTGGATGGGAAATAGAAAATTCACCCCAGGGATCACTCCAGTGGCTCTACTCGACAGAGGCACTGGGAACTAAGATTGGATGGCACAATGCCAGGGTAATCCTATGGGCTAGACTTGTAAAGGCTCCAGGGTCATTAGTCTAGTACACACCTATGAACCTATAAGTGTATATGATGAGGTTAGCTATGTTATTTTAATTCTAACTGTAAACTAGAAGTACTTGTCACAAGCGCCACCCTTAAAAATACTCTCCTTAATTATGTAAATAGTCTCCTTTTTTGTTTCTTTTTTTCTGTCTCTGAGACTGATTTGAAGAACGCTTGGCCTCATTTTATTTAGTGTTGCTGTAAGGTGTGGTATCCTGTTTCTGAGCTGCTATGTTTTCGAACAAATTGTTAAAGTGATTTTTCGTTGTTTTATTGTGCTTCCTTCTGAGGTTTCTCCATAATCATTTCATGATTTACATTTTTCCCTTTTTTATGTTATTTTTCATTATATGATGCTTTATCTCTGTGGAATTCTCTGTGGAATATCCTTGGAACTCTGATGTCATGTAAAACATTGCACTAAAGCTGTCAGTTCAGTGTATGAAAGGAATTCTGAGGAATGGGGTATTTTCTAGTGATAGCAGTGATGTCCACTTGTTGGTTTAACTTCTGATGTTGGAATTCTAATTCCTTACAAGGATAAGTCTTATTTGAGTTTATCAGGAAGTTCAGATGACAGCAATGTTAATGTTCATGAGGATCCAAACTGGTACTTACATATTATCGCAACCACTTTTTCGAGGTAATACCGCTCGCTTCCTGCTGTGTTGATTTAACTGTAAGTATGTACAGGATCACATTGACAACATTAACTTTATTAAAAATCCTTGTTTAGGTAGGAAAGGCGGTATGACATGTGAGGAATGACTGCTTGTTTCAAGCTATGCCGTTTCCCCGACATCATGTCACTGGAGATACATTTTCCCACAGCACTTTTGTGTAACACGCATTCCATCTCTCAAGCCGCGAGCCGCTTAATGTAATAGACTCACATGCTGACAGTTGTCCACTTGTCTACTACTTCTTGACAGCTACAAAAAAAGAGAAGAGACCAAAAAAGGGGGGGAAAACAAAGCTGTCAAACTTTGTTGTGCAGCATAGCTTCTTAATAAAGGTGATGGCAGGGAATGCAGTGACAAGCCTTAATATCCTTTTATTCCTTCTTACTGGTACCATTATCAGCGCTGACATGCAAGGAGGAGTACATTCCGACGGCTCGTCAGTGCATCAGCGATCAAGAAGCGGCGAGCGCAAAAAACAGCATAAGTACACCAAAACCATGATCTGCACCATTTCCCACGATACCCCTCCCTAAAACAACCTTTCAACGTGAAGGAAAACACACTTCTTGACATAACGGCAGCATGACCGTCTACATCTGCGCACGGAGAAGCGAGCAGTATTACCTTGAAAAAGTGGTTGCGATAATACGCAAGTACCCCATACTGTAGTGAAATCCTTCAATAAAATGGCTACTTGGTCAGTAATCTTATTTCTTATCAGGTACTATTATGTCTTCTTGGCTGCATGTACTGTACCAAACTCTCCTCAACACTGCATTGCTATAGAAGTTCACTTTACCACTGCTCTACTATTATAAAGTACTACAGATCTATGCTTCGCTAGTCTAAACACTCATTCTGATTTCCCTTCAAATGATTTTTCAAATCATTGCGTTTTTTATTATGTTTCTATACTGACTGTTTATATGTATCTTGTCAGTGCTTTTGTTTTCTCAGTATAGTATGCTCAATCATTTTTTTTTTCATTATTGTAGACACAAACGATTCATCACTCTGTGTATTTATGTATGTATGTTTGTATGTATGTATGCTACTCTCTCTCTTGTGAAGCTTTTCTCCTCAGACCTCTGTTGAGTAGGGCTTTACCACTCAGTCAGACTTGCCCAGTCAACAAAAGCAGTAAATAAATAAAATAAATACATTTGGAAAATCATAAAAATTGTGGGGACTGCTAGGATATAATGAATGTGTTTTGCTGATGATTAATAAATGAAATATAACAGATATAAGTAAAATAAAACACTCACTGGGGTAAATGCCTCTTGCCAAAAAAGTTCAAAAATAATATTAAATAACGCAGTATAGGCAGAGGCAACTATGCACTCACATATAGTGTATTAAAAAACGTATAACTTCGTACTAAAAACAACACAACTTTATTGGTGTACACAGACGGTAAGCACTTTCACAAATGCTTCTTCAGACCATAACACACCCTGTTACTAATTGATTCTTAAATAATCTTTAAACAATTTTGACATCACACTCTTACTTGAATTTAAAGGTATAACAGTATTAAAAAATTCTGCCTATACTGTGTTATTTAATAAATGAAATTTATATATTTCCATACTGATGACTACTTTACTTTCATTTTGCAGTCACACTTACTGTTATCACTTTTGGTTCACAGTGGCACACTTTTGTTTTTGTAAATGTTTTGAGTGGCACTATATGTGTAGGTAAAGTTAGTGAATGGCATGAATCTGTTTGAAAATTAGCTATGAATATGAAATTAGGAATAAGCACTATAATGATCTTCAAATAAGCTGTGTCAGATGTTGACACACACACACACACACACACACACACACACACACACACACACACACACACACACACACACACACACACATTCTTGCTGTTGGACAAAGGAGCAAAATTTGGTGCATAGTTTCATTTCTTCTGTATGTAATGTAATTTTTTTTTATTTTTGAAGAAAATACAGTACAAAACTGTAGGACAGGTATGTAGTGCAGTTTCTGAGGGAAACTATTTGGATGTTGACAGAGAGAGGGTGGAATGATGATAGTGCTGGGAGTATATCAGAAAGATAGACTGTAATGTGCTCATGGGAGTCCTGTATGAAGTGTGCAAAGGTACTGTGTTAAAGTTGTGCACACGCACGTGTGTGTGTGTGTGTGTGTGTGTGTGTGTGTGTGTGTGTGTGTGTGTGTTTAAACCCAGGTGGGGGCATTCTATAATATTCTGGGCATTTGAGATGTATGCACAGCACAACTAACATCATATCTTGGCATACATTCCTGAAAACAAAATGAGTATTTCCATAGAAACAAAACACACTGTTAATAACATTTTAAAAATGAGCTACACAAACATGGGGCTGACGACAGTACAACACACAGATACAACCCATTTCACCTCTATAGAAACTTAACAGTATTTCCTTGACAAGTAGGGGTATGTAAAATAGAAAAACACCCAGTGCAACACTGATTAGACTACAAAACTGAATTAGAATGCATTTACAATTGAAGCCCAGACAAAATAAGAGCAAGTGTCGAAAAAATTCTGCCATGCTTCAATATTACAACTCTAACAGTCAAAGAAAGTTAACTATTTCCCAGGCTGCTCTCCTGCCTGTAATACATGTGGTACAAATAATGCAGAGCTGCTCCACATTCTCTGGAAATGCAATTTTTCTAGCCATTTATGGATCATCGCTAAACATAAATTATTCATTATATATACACTACAATATGACAAAATGGCTATAACCTGGGAGTTTGCTTTATTACATATTCCCACAGAAAATGTGGATCAAGTAGACTTGAAAGTATTAATAATTTTGTTTATGCTCATAAAGTTTTACATTACCAAGAACTGGATAGACATGAAGTCACTAAAATGAGAAACTGTTAAAATGGTGATTGAGTGTATTAGAGTCTCTAAATGTTTAACATATTCTTCAAATAATTCTTGAACATTATGTTGGAAAAAGTTTTAGAAATAATTTGAGTATTTTGTATAATTTCTTGTGTAAGTTTTGTATAATCTCTATAAGTGGAGCCTTTCTCCCCAGGCCTTTGCTGAAAATGGGTCTTATCGCAGTTGGACTTTCCCAGTAAAGAAATGTAAACTAAAATAAATAAATAATATTGTTTATATATATATATATATATATATATATATATATATATATATATATATATATATACATTTCTGATTATTTTATTCATACTTTATAATGTCATTGGAGGTTTTAGTAATTCATATTTTGTCATCATCAGACTTGCTAAACTATCATTTGTTTGTAAATAATATAAATAGTTGGTATTTGTTTAAGTTTTGTTTTTTTTTTCAAGTTTTTTTTTCCCCATAATAAATCTTTATTGTTATATTATTTTCAAACACAAATAAGAACAAAAATAACATATATTCACAAATCAAGCATTAACTAATATCACTAATAACCACACTCTATATACAATATTTACAAGAATGCTTCCATGTAATACAGTTAAATATAAAAAAGCATAAGAATAAATGCAAGTAATAGACAGTTGATTACTAAATTCTCTCCACACACATAAATAATTATTAATATTTCCAAGTTGAAAATACTATGCTAGTATAATATTAAAAATCTGTTCCCAAATTTTTGGATTATTAACCTTTTTATTTTGTGGGTTTAATAGTAATTTATGAGCCAATATATGTTTTGTCGCTAGAACTCTAAAGTTCTGCCATGAAGTTTTAGATAGGTCTAACCAATTTGAAGCTATATAAAGCTTCATTAATAGAAAAATATTAATATATATAATAATTTGTGATTTAGGGATCTCTCGGGGGAATATGCAGAATCATAAATTTCCATGATAACGTTGTACTCTGGTAACCCACCTTTTGAAATTGGATCTTAAGGGAATTCCAAAGTTTGAAAATACATTTACAACTCCAGAACATATGAAGAAGATCAGCTGGTTGATTCTTACAGTATGGACAAGTTGGTGAATTTTTGGGATTAAATTTATGCAGGGTAAGACGTGTATAATATGCATTGTTCCAAATCATCAACTGGGTATATATTAATTTTTGAAGAGAAGTAGATTTGATGGTCAAGTCAATTGCTTTTAACTTATTACGTCTATCTGTCAGTAAGATTTTCTCTTCCCAGTAGTTTGATGATAAAATTTTATCATGAAATTGAAATTCTTTAATTAATTGATTTGCTGTCGTGATATATTTAAGATCCTGTTAGAGAGCTTGCCACAACAAAGAGCATCTATTAATAGCCTCTTCTTCCGGTTTAAACCTTTTAAAATAGCTTATAGTGAGTTCTCTAATTTGCCTCAGAATAACCAGATAATTTTTAGGTAAGTTAAGTTCTTGTCTTATTTGGTTGGCCGAACTGTCAAGATGTTTATATATATATCAATCAAAGTTAGATTAACTATCAATGGAAACTTGTTGAGATCAATTAGTTGATTATTCAATTTTAAATTAGGATTCTTATGAAAGGGTTGAACAACCATCATATGTTGAACCAAATCTAATAAATGAAATAAATTGTGTAAAGAGAGTATGTTCGTTTTGATGTGTTCAATAATCCCATATAATTTCAATGTATCCTTACCTAAAAAAAGTATTGCTTTAGGATTGATATTTAACTTTAGAATATATTTATAATTCAGAACTACCCAAGGTGGTGTCCACTTAGTATTATTTATATCATAATTGGCAATTCTTAAAATTCTATTAGAATTTACAATTAAATAATACATTTCAAAATTAGGTAATTCCAGTCCTCCTCTATTTTTTGGGGTCATTAATTTATCATAAGATATCCTGGTTTTCTTTGGTTCCCAAATGAATGTAGCTAATTCTTTATGAATCCGTTTAAAAAACGACTTCGAAAGTAATAAATTGGCTGACCTAAAAATATACAGTAATCGTGGTAATATGTTCATTTTGATAATTGAAACTTTTGCTAATATTGGCAGTCGTAAATTTTTCCATCTCCCAAAATCAGAAATTATTTGTTCCCAGATTGCTTTAATATTATTATTATAAAAGTCTTTATTATCAGTAGAGAACTCAATACCTAGATATTTAATATTTTCTTTAAATGATACCTGTCCCACTAAGGGCAATAACAAAAAGGGTTTAGGTGTCTTTAAAGGGAAGATATTGTTTTTTTTCAAGTTAATTTTATAATTAGACACTTTTGAGAACTCATTAACAGCCTTCAATAATTTTTCAGTATCTGATAATGGAGATGCACAATAAATGCTAAGATCATCAGCAAAAGCTGCCATTAATATTTTAGTTCCATAAATTATTGGGACATTATGATAAACATTTTGTTTAATATATAAAAACAATGGTTCAAGATGGATATTAAATAATAAAGGGGACAAAGGACAACCCTGGCGTGTTCCAGTCTTAATCTGTATTCTTTTAGAGAAGTTTTTATTAATATACAATGTAGTATAGGGATTACTATATAATATTTGTAACATTTGGACAAACTCATGTGATATATTAAAATACGGTAAAAGATCAATCAAGAAATTTGTATCAACCCTATCAAAGGCTTTCTGGGCATCAATTATAAGGGCATACATATTTAAATTATTTTGCTTAGCATGCTCTAACATAGTATGTAGTATGTGTATTATCACTGGTTTGTCTACCTGCCATAAAACCAGTCTGTTCTTTAGAAATGATATGAGTCATGATTCTCTTCAGTCTAGATGCTATAATAGAGGTTAGAATTTTCATGTCTACATTTATTAATGATATTGGTCTATAATTATCCGGATTTTGAGGATCTGAATTGGCTTTATGTATAAAAATAGTTTTTGAGGCGTTAAGGTGTGGATCATTAATTTTATTCCTAATTATGTAGTTAAACACAACTGAAAGTATCTTACCGAAAATATCTGCAAATTTTTTATAAAATTCCACTGTCAAGCCATCAGGACCTGGTGATTTATGTGATTTCATATGCTGAATTACATATACTATTTCTTCTTCTTCAGATATCGGTTTAACCAAGTCATTTTGAATGTCCTCTCCTATTGTTGGAAACTTAATTGACTGTAGAAATTGTTCATAATTCCTGTTAGGGGTCATATCCTTTTGTCCAGCATAAATATTAGTGTATATTTTCTCAAAGATATTAAGAACCTCCTCAGTTTTAGAATATATTTTATTATTAAATTGTATTTCCGAAATCTGCATGATTGGTTTTGTTTGATTAATGATCCTAGCTAACGCTCTCAATGGTGTTTGAACATGACTGGCATACCTCACTAACGTCTTGTACTCTTGAAATGTTAATCTAATATTCTGAAGTAAAAAGAGATCCTTTTGACATTTAATCAGTTCCTTCTCTGTTTGCTCATTAAAATCTCTAATCAGTTCTTGATCAAGTAATTTAATTTTTATTTCTAAAGTTTGAATATCTTTGTTTAATATCTTTTTATAATAAGATGCTTTTTGCAAAAGTGTCCCTCTTATTTGAACTTTAACTGTTGCCCATTCAATATCTGGGGCAAATTGTTGTTTCCCTAAACCAATCAATAAGTCTTTCAGGTACTTTGTAATTTCCAGTATTATATCCTCCTTATTCAATAGATTTGGATTAAGAGACCAATTATAACCTCTTTGTCTCAAAGTATCTTTTACCCCCTTAGTAAAACTCAATGAAATTTTAGAATGGTCTGATATATAACGGGCATGTACCATAACTGTAGGTTCTAGATTGATCAATACTCTTGAAATCAGGAAGAAATCAATTCTGGACCACATTTTATGACATGGGGAATAAAAGGTAAAATTGCTTGTACTATTATCGTTATTCAGATAATGAAATGGATCATATAATTGAAAGTCTTCTTTAAGATCATTCAGTGCTAATAGAGCATGCTTGTTAAATGCTCTTTGTGGACAAGATCTATCCAACTTCGGATTCTGGTAGGTATTCCAATCACCTCCAACAATTACATAATATCTATCAAATTGTGTTAAAATTGAATATAGTGATGCTATAAATAGTTGTTGGTCATTACAGGAGCATATATATTTAAAAGTAAAATAGGTTTATCAAATAAGGTAGATGAAAGAATAACATAGCACCACCGTCCATTTTTATCTGTATTAGACTCTAATATCTTTTCCTTGTATTGATCTTTAATAATTATGGCTACCCCAGCACTATTTGACTTACCTTCAGATACTACTACTTCTCTAATCCATTTCTTTTTTTTAACATCACCCCATTGATCATTCATTAAATGCGTTTCTTGGAGTAGGATAAACCATGCCTTAGCCTGCAACAATACATGTAATACCAGTTTCCTCTTCTTCAAGTTCTGGAGCCCTTTAATGTTCCATGAATCTACTTCCCACATTTCAAAGATTCACTGTAAGATGAAAGTTTTGGAGAGAGAGCATGGAAAAAACAAAAAAAAACAGTAAATTCAAAACCATACATAATCTGGAAGCAATCCTTATATCCTGTCCTCAACCAGTGCATACCCACTCTAACCCCGGACCAGGAGATGAATAGGTTCTGTATAATATAAAATGACAAGGGTTTAAAAGAAACAACAGATATAAAAACACCACAATGTAAAATTTCACACATGTATCACAATTAAGACCTATAAAACCTAACTTCACTACGACAAAGCCTAAACTAAACATTCCCTAACAAGCACTGCCATAAACTACATCTCTTTGGTTAATTACTATTTAAACAAATCAAATTAAAAATGTAACAGTAGTACATGTAAAAAGAATAAAGTAAAAAAAATAATGCATTTTCAGTAGGTTATAATAATGCACTTTCACTATAATAATGCACTTTCAGTTGGATTAGCTATCTATACATAAACCGCATGCATTAAAAGAGAGAAGAGAAAGAAAAAAAAATACTAATATATAACCCTATATTAAAGCAAATAGACAGCAAATTTATTAATATCCTTTGTTATACATTCACCTTATACTAGTTTCATAATAAAGCAAGCTTCTAACTAAATAAAATAATGAAAATAACACAAAACATTAAAAACTATGCTGACAGGTTAAATAAACATTGCTAAATCCCTGCACCCTCTCTAAATAATATAACTACAAAATGTTGACTAAAAGTTAATAAATGAAGTTCCTAACAAGTTCCTATGTGCTTAAATTACTATAGAACAGTGTTATTTAATGTTAAATAAGCAAGAGAGTGTTTAAAACAGTTCTCTTCGGTTTTCCAAACCAGGAAGTCCTGTAAAATGCTCGCGACGGGGGACCACTTTTGCAGATGGACTCCCGGAAGTGCCACAACGAAATCTACACCCTCAACAGCATTTTAAGCACTTCCTGTCTTCCTCCTCATTGAAAACAGTTCGTAGAAGCCATAAAATGTCAGGAAACAAGTGCAGGAGATCAAGATAAGGAAAATCAAACAGTTTTATTGCTCAGGAATAGGCCTAAGCTTCACAAATGCAAACTTTTAGTTATGTACTTACCATAACTTCGGATGTATGGGATCCATCTCGCCTACATTCATAACTGATGGGTTCGGAGCTGATCCATCGGCTCCGACTCGGCCAACTAGTATACTAGAATGAAGTCTCTTATTGGCTGGGCTACCCTCTATCCCAGGATGCACCACACCTGCTTCCCCAGATCTTGTTTGTTCGCTTTCATACTTACATGCAAACACAGAAAAAATACCAGTTACTCCAACCAACTAAAGTTCTTCAAGAGAAGATCTCCAAATGGACCAACATTTCCTCTAAATCCGAATGGAAGGGGGAAAGGAGGGTGGATGCGAATGAATGTAGTGAGATGGATCCCATACATCCGGGTTATGGTAAGTACATAACTAAAAGATGTAATGGGATCCTATCTCGCCTACATTCATAACTGATGGGACAGCGTCCCTAGCACCTAAATCCCGGGTGGCTCATCGGAAAACACTCCTGAGAACTGTGGAACCAAAGGAAGCCCTGCCTCGAGAAGCCACATCTATTTTGTAATGAGAAATGAAAGTGTGCGGAGAAGTCCAGGTAGCCGCAGCACAAATATCATCTATTGATAATTTGGAGTGGAATGCTACAGAAGTAGCCATTGCCCTGGTAGAATGAGCCCTGACTGGAAAGGGAAGCTCTTTGTCAGCCTGCGAATAAATGAAACAGATGCAATCTTTAATCCATTTGGCTATGGAGGTTTTAGCCACTGGTTGACCCAACCTGTTTTTTGCAAAGGACACAAACAGTTGATTTGACTTCCGCGTCTGAGTAGTCCTGTTCAAATAAAAACGCAGTTGTCTATGGACATCCAACTGATGAAAGATATATTCTGCGTTATTGGAGAATTTGGGAAAAAATACAGGGAGCTCTAGGGACTGTTGAATGCAGAAAGAAGATGCTACCTTTGGTAAAAAAGAGAGATTTAATTTAAGGGACACTCTATCTTTGTGAAAAATCAAATAAGGAGGATTAGAACAAAGAGCCTGGAGCTCTGAAACCCACTTGGCCGAAGTTATGGCCACTAAAAAAGCGGTCTTCCAAGACAGGAATTTCATATCACAGGTAGCTGCTGGTTCAAAGGGGCGGGCAGTTAAGGCAGCCAGGACCATATTTAGGTCCCAAGGGAGCACAGGATGAGATATCGGGGGCCTAAGGAGCCACGCTCCTTTAAGGAAAGACTTGCAAAGCTTGTTTGCCATTAATGAAGGTTCAAAGGAAACATGAAAATTAGAGTTGGCCGCTAGCTGAACCTTAATCGTGGAAACTGAGGAGCCCAACTGAAAAAGAGAGGCCAGGAAATTTAAGACCTCCGGTACTGGGGCAGTAAGAGGGTCTATACCTCGTCACTGTGCCCAAAGGGCAAACCTCTTCCATTTGCTGGAATACAGTTTGATAGTGGAAGGTTTGTGAGAAGAGGACAAAATGTGGATAACCTCCGGAGAGAGGGAACTGTCCCTGACTAAGGATGGAAGTGGAGTAACCACGCAGCCAACCTCAAGGACCTGAGAGATGGGTGAGACTGTCCTGACTGATGAGTCAACAGGTCTGGCACCGGGTCCAGAAACCATGGACCTTCCACCGCATACCTCCGAAGGAAGGGGAACCAAACCTGATGAGGCCAGTGCGGGGCAATCAAAATCATGTCGCTCTCCAGGTAAATTGCCTTCTGTATCACCCTCGGCAGGAGGGGAACTGGAGGGAAGGCATAAAGGAGACCGGGGGGCCAAATGTGGGTTAGAGCGTCCCTGGGAATCTATCCCTGAGAGAGAGTCAGAGTGAAGAACTCTCTGCACTTCGCATTGTGCGGGCTGGCAAACAAATCGCAGCAAGGGAGACCCCATTTGGCGAAGATTTTCGCAGCCACTCTTTGGTTGAGGGACCACTCGTGGGGTAACAGGATAGTCCTGCTTAGTCTGTCCGCAATCACATTGGATTTCCCCGGGATGTGCGTTGCCATTAGGAAGCGGTTGGTAGCTACCGCCCAGTGCCAAAGTCTCATGGCTTCTCTGCACAGTGGGTACGACCTGGTCCCGCCTTGCTTGTTTATATACCAAACTACCGACATGTTGTCAGATAGGATAGCAATCAGACCTTGCGGGAGAGCGTGATGGAGAGCTTGTAGTACCAGTAGCACCACTCTCATTTCCAGGATATTGATGGGTAAATGCGCTTCCTGGGGTTGCCATGTGCCTTGGACAGACCTGTCCAGATAATGACCCCCCACCCTACCTGGGAGGCGTCCGTGGTCACAGTGGCAATGGGGGAATGAAGGATAAAAGGTCGCCCCTGGTCGAGATTGGATCGGAGGAGCCACCAACGCAGATCTCGACTGCAACTTTCCATAATCATAACCAAGTGGTTCAAGGGAAGTTCCTGATAGGACCATTGAACCGAAAGTAGCCATTGCAGCACTCGCATGTGCAGTCTGGCTAAGGGGACTAGGAGAATAGTTGATGCCATCGACCCCAATACCTGCAGAATCAGATTGGCCGGAGCTCTTGATAGGGGGAGGCAGGATCGAACTTGATTCTGCAAAACCTGAATCCTTTCTGCCGGTAAGAAGGCGCATCCTTCTTGTGTCTAACTCTGCGCCTATAAAGGTAATATGCTGAGATGGCTGTAGCACAGATTTTTCCCAGTTGAAAGTGATTCCTAGGAAACGGCCCAAGCTGACTGTGGCCATGAGCGACTGAATTAGTAGATGTTTGGAGGTGGCAGTAAGGAGCCAGTCGTCTAGATATGGAAACACTTGGAATCCTAGACTTCTCAGGTGAGCAGTCACCACTGCCAGACACTTGGTGAACACCCTGGGGGCTGTGGTGAGACCAAAGGGCAGTGCTCGAAACTGGAAATGACTTGTCTCCCAGGCGGAAGCGTAAATGACTCCTGGACTCTTGACTTATCAGAATGTGATAGTAAGCGTCCTTGAGATCTATGGAGCACATCCAGACATCCTTCTCCAATAGTGGGAGAATGGACTGAAGAGTGACCATTCGGAATTTGGACTTTTTCACAAAGCGATTCAATGAACTGAGGTCCAAAATGGGCCTGAAGTCCCCTGTCTTTTTTGGCACCAAAAATAGTCTTGAGTTAGTTCCTGATCCGATCTGATCGGCGGGGACAGGCTGGATGACTCCTTTTTCTAGCAGCTTTGAAACCTCTATTGCTGCTTGATCCCGCTGACTGGGTGGCACATCCGGGATTTCCCTGAAGGGAAGGGGGGGCTTGATGAAGGGAATGAGATAACCTCCGGTAATAATCCGGAGCACCCACTGGTCACTGGTAATAGCTTCCCAAGCCTGTGGGTGTTCTGCAAAACGACCCCCGACTGGCTCCGGAGCTGCACAGTCGGGTACCAACTCAGTGACGGTGAGCGTAGGAGGAACCACGAAAGGAATCGCGGTCTCCAGAGTTACGGGGGCCTTTGCCACCTCTGGGACGGCGTCTTCCCGAATTCCCCCCCCCTGCCTCTAGAGGGGGGATCACTGGGTGGAGTAGGGAAAGACCTCTGAGTTTTCCTGAACCACATTTTCCCTCCTCTCTGGGCCTTGGGGTAAGGCCTAGAGGGAGCGGAAAAACGGCAGTCAAGGTCTTGCCCTCCTGCTCGCACCAAGTCAGTGTGTACTTCACCTTGGGTCCAAACAAAGAGGACCCATCAAAAGGGGCGTCGGCGAAGGAAGACTTAAAGGCCTCCGCAAAGGAACACAAGCGTAACCAGGCGTGTCTCCTAAGGGCCACGCCTGTTCCCGCTGCTCTACTCGCCCACTCGGCCACATACGAAATGAGCCTCATGGACGAGTTCACAATGGATGATAAGGTAGTCATCTGGGCGCCAACAGTGTGGGCTAACGCCTCAGGTAGATTACCTGTGAGGGACTCACCTAGCTCTTTAAGGAGGTCCCTTTGGAGCCTAGTAAAATGACACAGGTAATTCAGCGACCGTAAGGTAAAGGCCACTGAAGAAAGGGTATGCTTCCCGTACCTATCCATGCTCCTGGAATCCTTATTAGGAGGGTGGATAGACGTTGAAGCCTCTGCCACGTCCTGCTGTGTGGCAGATGCCACCACCATCGCATCTACAGGAACTCCTTTCATTAAAAATTCCTTTTGAGGGGGACTGAAAGGAATTTGTTGGGTCTTGCAGGCACCGGTTCCACAGAGTCAGGGTGCTCCCAAGCCCTTCGAGAAATTAAATCAAGTAACTCATCGAAGGGTGGAGACACCCAGGAGGCAGAGGGCTGGGCCCCGAAGGCCTTGAGGAAGACTGACTCCTCAGCGGAAGGGGTTTTGGCCTGCCATACTCCTCTCTGTCTCAGAATCTCAAGGATATCCGAGAAAGAGACATCATCCGAAGATGATTTTGGGGACCCCTCCGCATCATCGAGGTCAGTGTCAGATGTGATAGACTCATCTTGGGAGTCCACGTGCTTCCTCTTGCACAATTTCTTCCGTGGAGGCTCATCCGAAGCGGTTTCGGACGGACCCCCCCGGAAGAAGGGAACCCCCCATGGGGGTATCCTCAGGCCCTGGGACCCCACTGTCATGGGACTGCAGTATGCCAGAAGCACCAGTCTTTAGGTCTAGGGACAGTGAGATGGAAACCTGCTGAGCCGGCAAGGACATGGCCAGCGCGCTCCTCATGGCCTCAAAGGCAGGACCTCCAGACTCCATGGAGGTCACTGGCCGAGAGACCACGACTGCACTAGGAATCCCCGCAGCCAATACTCCGAGGGGAAGACTAGGCACCTAGCTCCAAGATGTTCCCCTCGGCCCCGGCTGAGGAAGTCCTGGTACCGAACCCCGAACCCGAGGACAGGGTAGGAACAATGGTCAGAACCGATAAACTCCGAAGGGGTCTCGGTTCCGACTGTGCGGCTCCGCCTTGCTCCACCATCACCGACTCCAACGGCTCCGAGGAAGTTGGAGGAGGAATCGAAAGCTTCGAGGGGGGGATTGGCTCCGGGGCCGAATGGGCTGGAGCCGAGACCATTTTTGCGAAAACCGGAGACTGGAAAAGCCTCTGAATAACTCTATCCACATCCGAATCAGATAATTTGGAGGATCTAGAGGAAATAGAAAGGGGCCGAGACAACTTCTCTCTCGGCTCAGACAAGGTAGGGGACCGGCTCCGAAAGGGCTCCAACACTATCGGTGCCGGATCCGACACAGTATGAATAAGGATCGGCGCCGAAGGAGCTTTCGGAGCCGAGGGGGAAGAGTCTGAGCTGCACACCTCCATCGGCTCCGAGACCAATGGAACCGAGGGAGGTGATTGATGCTCCAACCTGCGGCTCTGAAACTAATGGAGCCGAGGAAAGAGGCATCGAGGCAGACCCTTCAACCCTCGGCTCCGAAGTCAGTGGAGCCGAGGAAGAAGAGGTCGACTTATGCTTCTTAGTAGTCAGCTCAGACGGACTGGTCAGAGCCGACGACCTTTTCTTTTTAGAAGCAGTAGCAGAAGATGAAGCCAAAGCTTCCTCAAAGGAGGGCTTAATAAGGCCCTTCAGGATTAATTTATTTTTTCGTTCTTGAAGAACCCTAGCGGAAAAAGCATGGCAAACACTACATGTCTCTTGCAAATGCTTTGGCCCTAAACAATAAACACAAATGGCATGACTATCCGTGATAGACATTTTATAATTGCACTTAGTGCACTTTTTAAAACCAGATTTCTGCTCTTTAGACATTTTCACCAACAAACTAATGGAATAGGAACAATCTAACTGCCACACAAAAAACAGTACTTTACCAAAAACTTAAAGCGCGAGAATAGGGCGCGAGCCCTCTGAACACAGGATTTACCTCACAAGGAGAACAACAACAAAGGGAACACAACAACGGGCAAAAGCCCTCTAACTTAAACGGGCTTTACCCGGAGAAGAAAAGGAATAAACACAGACAACACACTCACTCCACTAAGAAGGGCAAAGGCCCTCTAACTTAAACGGGCCTTGCCCGAAGTACCAACAGATACAAAAATGCCAATAACACTCAAACAATACACAAACTTAAGAATAGCTGTTAAAACAGCTGTTGATTGAATTTATGAGGAAACCCCAGGTCAAAAGACCAGAAAAAAGAAGAAAATACACTTAGCTCCAGCCAAGTCGAGACCACGTCTAGCTTGATAAAGCGGCAAACGAGATCTGGGGAAGCAGGTGTGGTGCATCCTGGGATAGAGGGTAGCCCAGTCAATAAGAGACTTCGTTCTAGTATACTAGTTGGCCGAGTCGGAGCCGATGGATCGGCTCCGAACCCATCAGTTATGAATGTAGGCGAGATAGGATCCCATTACATCAAAAGATTACCCAGTCCTCGAAGCACAGTAAACATAGCAGCATGCCAGTCCCAGCAAAAGTTCAATTCAAGTCTTTGATGCAGGTAAAGCCTTGAAAATTTTAAGAAACAGATTTCTTGCCTCATTTTTGGTGGAAACAGAATGTTTAGCCCCATCCACTGTGAATATAAGCATATTAGGATATTTCATTTGAAACTTCATTTGTTTGTCAATAAGAAATTTGCAGTAAGGAGACAGAGATCGTCTAGCCTGTCTGATCTGTATAGGTAGATCCTGTGTCAGAGATATTTTATTGTTTTTCCACATAATATAGCCTCCACCTTGTTTTGCAGTAATAAGTATTCTATTTACATCTTGATAATTAAGCAGTTTAACATACGCAGGTCTAGGAAAATTAGATGCTTATACCTCTCTCAAAGCTCTGTGTGCTCTTTCCACGATGATTTGTTTCACAGTATCAGAATCATTTAAAAGCACTGCAAATATTTGTAGTATGGATGGAATCAGTTCATTATACTGAATGGATTCAGGAATCCCTCTGACAATGATATTGTTTCTCCTGGATCTTGCTTCTAGGTCTGTAAGCTTACTTTGTATAGCCTGTATATCCACATCATACAGATTAGTTTTTTTTTCCAGTAAAACTAATTTGTCCTCAGTATCAGAAATTCGAGCCTCCGTCTTATCCATTCTTTCCAGCAACTGAGTACATGAAATTCCAAATGATTGTATTTGACAAGTCAGTTCTTTTAAAGCTTCTTGTATAGGCAGAAGTGCAGTTTTGATATCCTCCATATTTAAAGCTTGATCAGCTTTAGTTTTAGTCCCTAGTTTCTGTTGTTCCTGTGCTTTAGTAATTTTTTGTCGTTTAGTAGTCACATTTTTTTCTGGTGATTGCAATTCCGATAATTTTGTTTTAGTCGTAGTTATATCCATGCTTTTGTCTTCTTTTGACATCTTATTGGAACATAAAAAGTTGCAATATAAAAAGCACACGGTTCCTTTGTGTATTCCTCTCTGCAGAGCTAGCTAATCTGTTGTGATCCAATGAAATATATTCCTTTTTTCCGGTTTGTCTTCTCAATCCAGGATAAATAAGTGTAGTTAGAGTAAGTTTATTGAAGTTTTGATGTTGAAAACTTTGTAGTGTCCACTCAGGGTTTTGATTTCCTCAGGTTAAATGGAGAGCTGCAGTTCAGCAGTGTTCACAGAACGGCAGCCATCTTTGAATCCCCAATTTTTCAAGTTTTTTAAGTTGGTTGCTACTTGTTTTTGGTGCTTTTATCTAGAAAAAGTTCCAATAAAGCATTAAAAAATATATATCTATAGTTACACAAACACATATATAAAGAAATACACGCACACACACACACACACACATATATATCTATATATATATATATATTTTTTTTTTTTTTTTTTTTTTCTCCAGATGTACTTTGGCCCTGTTAACCTAAAATTACATTATACTGAGGGGTGGAGATTCACAAAAAAAACCCATAAGTTTCAGAATGCCAATAGTAACTCTGTCTTGACTGTTTCAGCTAGGAAATAAATAATTTTGCCAAAGGAAACACACATAAGTTGCCAATACAGTAAGAGATACTGCTATTGCAACATATGTAAAACAAGAGGAGAGTATTTAAAAACTGTAACAAATCGGTCTAAACTGAACTCATGGTTTGGTGTTAGCTCTGCCCCACAGCTTTAACCACAAAAGCAGGTGAATTCCATACTCTCATATTTACATCAGAATATATTCATATTGTGCTAAATGAAAATGACAATGATGTATTTGGTAGGATTCCAAAAACTTCACATTAGTGGGGAGGAGAGACTTTGTCATTTTGCTTTGCTACTTTGAGGTGACTAGACTCCCTCCCAGGCTTTGACCAGTGCTAAGGTAATGAATGGCCAGGAGTCCCTTTACGTCAAGAGAAGGTATTGAGATTCTGTGATATGTTGTGGAATTGAATGCCACTGTCTATTCCTGCTGTACTGTGAACTTACCAAAGGACAAGGAGGGCTGCCCATCCCAGTCTAGCTAAAATTCTGCTCCACAGTTTCATTTGCATGTCAGAGAGCTTATGTGCAGTAGCAGATCTACTGTACATGAAGATCTCAATATCCATGAGGCCATCCTGCATGTCATCACCATCTGTAGAAAAGACTGGAGTATGCAGGCATGATAGTCAGTATGGCCATCATGTCTCTATTCTCCCAATCCATGGCAAGGACCTGGTATGTGGGGCCTTTAACACACTAGGGAATTCACTCAGTTTTTAACATATATGTACTATGGTGATGGCTCGCACATCACCCAACCAGGCATACACACAGTCCCCTGCCTCCTCCCTTGGTTCCCAGGGTGTATAGCACAGCTCTATCTGGATGTTAAACCTGATGCCACAGGCAGCCTGGCTTCACAACGGGCACTGTCTGCAGTACTAAGTCCCACTCAGAGGCAAACTGCTTGCTTTGATAAAATGGCCCATTAATTTCAGTGGGCCACTATGGTGATTCAGAGCTCTACATTAGTGACCACTGCCAATATGCAATGCAAAAGCAGAGCCATTGCTAAGTCAGTTGGCACCCTGGGCAATCTCTAGAGTTGTACTCCTCCAACCTGAAGCTGAGGGCAAAAAAAAAAAAAGTCCTCAAGTTATGGATAGACAAAAAAGGAGAAAGGTCCTTCTGTTCTTCTTTAATGGTAGCTGAGTTTATATTGTCAACTTACTAGAATTGCAAATGCGCACATACTAAGAACAGCTAAACACATTCATTTAAACAATGACAATATCACCTTGGCTGATTAAGTGAATGTCTGTACTGCACTTGCAAAAACGACAACATATCTGAAGTCCCAATCATGCTCCCTAACAGCTTGCACTCAAGACAACTACCCTCATCCCTTCACCCTACCCAAGTTATGGTACTGTGCTAAAGTATTTAATTGTAGCAAGCCTGATTCCAATTTTAGAACCAGGCATAGGATATGGGAAGCCTCCATCAGCATATGCTGAGTGGTGAACTGGTATAACCATAGGTTCTGGACTTGGATGTAGAGTAACTACTTAGCATAGCTTCTTATTCCATGTCCAAGTCCTTTTAGAATGGAGCCCAGTGAAGAATATATGCTTGCAAAAGCAACAATAAAAATAATATCCCATTTTCCTTAAAGTGTATTGGTCACTCCCTGAAGCAAGTAGAAGTAACAAACCCTTGAAAGTGGATATAACCTCCTTATCATATGCAATTCTACATATACATTTTATTTTTTTATCAAAAACAAAAAAGGAAAGACAATGAGCTCAGAAACCTCTTCCACAGACTGTCACTATGTACTTTATTAAGTGCTTTCGTCCCACATAAAAGGACTTCATCAGAATAATAAAACACTGACCCATCCTTCCATGCCTTCTGGCACTGTCAGTGATTTGACCAGTGGTCTGAATGGATCGGTGAACAGACTGGACGGATTTGAAGCTAGTATCCAGGCTAGTGGGATTATACCAGTGCAAAGACAACTCTTTGCTGTACTTAGCCAATCGGAATCCTCAAATTTGCATACGGCTTCAAGTAATGGACATGTTGGGGGAAGAGTGAACTAGAATGGGAACCATATGTTACAACAATGGCTAGAAGATGGTAAAACTATCAGTTTGGCATTGAGGAAAATGCAGAATATCTTGGGTCAGTGGACACAGTTAAAACAACTGGAGGATAGTGTCTTGAAATTTAAAAACTACAACTGGAAAATAACTATTTAAGGGAATGTGTGCAATGTGAACAAGTCCCTAAAGGCCTTAGAATGTGGAAGTTCCCAACAGGACTGGTAAGAGGGTCAGCCCTGCATAATGAATTAATAGACTTATTCAAAAGCATGGTTGTGAGCTTTTACAAGTGCTAATTAAGGACAATGATAGGAAAATGTGTGAGCTTTCAGACACCATTCATACATTGGACAGAATTATACAAACTGACTTATTGTTTGATAGTAAAAAAGCCTGTATTTTGGGGTGTTTGTAAAAGTGGATAGAATGGTGGCTGAACTTAAAAATATTAAGGAAAAAAAACTGGCCAGTGACTTGAAAGAATATGAGGCTGGTGTGGCATATCCATTAACCCCCCCCCCCCCGGGTCAACAGCCTGGCAACCCCCAAGATGGTAATTTGGATGACATTGGGGACTATGACTCTGAACCAAGGTACAATAACACGGAAATGAATCATACTCCCCCTTTACCACAACCCCCTCTGTGGAGGTCCAAGAGGCTGAGGAATCAGAGAGGGGGACAATTACAGATTTGACCCATTACAGAGGGGGAGAGGGAGGGGGAGAGGGAGCAGAGTGATGAATTCCAACTGGCAGAGATAAATCAGTTAGAATTAACTTCTTATATTGTATTAAAAATAAGTCCTGTGATTTAAAAATTTATTATTACAGTAATGTGGTGTTAAGTTCCTCCTTTGCTGATTTATTTGATAAAGGCTTGTCTTTTGTTCCAATATGACATGCACATATTGATGAGGTTTTGATTAATATCAAGCTTTTTTCTAGGAAATTGAATTTGAGATTTTATTTTAAGGATGTAGGCATCCGTAGGACGTCTGAACTTTGATGTATGACACCTAGTACATTCAATCTTGCAATACACCCAGTGGTGCATATTTTTGACAAAATGTGTGAATATGAAATACGCAGATGTCCATTAGATAAAAAAATATGGGCAGTACAATGTAGGGACCAATCTGACTAGTGATGAATACAAACAGTTGCGAAACATTTGTGACAACAGGGAACTTAGGGTGATGAAGCCTGACAAGGGTGGTGGCTTGGTCATTATGAACAGTAATGACTACAGTAACAGAATGCTTAGCCACTTGCTGTCTGATACTTGCGAGGAGATGTGTATTAAAAAAATTAATATTGCTTATCATAAAATCGATTTGGTATTTGAAGATCTATTGATTAATTACCAACTTTTTCCTTCTGATTACAATATTTTTGAAGGTTACACATGCTAGGATCCCTGCTATTTTCGGCGTCCCACAAATCCACAAAAATCTAAATGAAACATCTCTTAGATCTATAGTGGACACCAAAGGGTCCAAGACCTTTCATATAGCCAAATGTATTGACCAACAGCTTAAACATGTTCTTGGCCTTCACCTTTGGTGTTTAAAAGACTCATGGGATTTCCTCACTAGAATATCTAAGGAAATGTATAGGGATTACTTATTGTTTATTATGACTGACATCAAATATTTATTTTCAGTCATTCCACATAGCTTAGGGATTGATACAATTATTTATGGCAATATACTGAATTGGACCATGGTAAAATCCTTACTATTAGGACCCTGATGGAAGTGGTCCTAGAAAATAATTTCATTTTTTTCAAACCACTATTTAAGCAAAGAAAGGGTGTGGCAATGGGGATAGCATGTGCCCCCATTTTTGCCAACATACTACTAGTGTATTGGGAAAGGGAATATATTGTTAATTCCCAATATTGATGTCAGTGAGTTTTAACCAGTTGGTTGGTCCATTCAAATGTATCATGTGTTGTTAATTGTGTATTTAAGGAGGTTTTTTTTTACATTTGCTACCTTTTAATGTCTGTCTGAAGAAGTTCCGTCTTTTTGAACGAAAAGTGGATGTTAATAAAACACTTAACATTGGATTTTTTGCTGCTGGTTCTGCTGACATGGATTTTGTTTTATTTATTTCAGTTTGTTTTAATTTTTCTGTTAATTCCCAATATTCACAATATTGGTCATTATATGGACGCTATTTGGATGATATAATTATTTTTTGGACAGGATCTAGGGAAAGTTTGAATGAGTTTTTTGGCTATATTCAAGAGACCACTAATTTTTTGGAATTCACCATGACCATAGGAACGGAACAGGTGAATTATCTAGATATTTCTATCATAAAGAATAAGAGGTCAAGAGATTTTAATTCAGCTATATACAGCAAGCCTACCTAAGCAAATATTTTGCTGGATTTTAATAGCTGGCACCCTCTTCATCAGAAAAAGTCTTTAGTTAAGGGATGATGTGTTAGGCTGGCTCGTATGGTTTCCAGTATGGATGAATATCTGTACCAATGTGATAAGTTAAGAGACATGTTGATTAGAAGAAGATATCCAGCTATTTTTATTCACAAAATATTTTTTTAGAGGTTCAGCAAAAAAGGACAGGGGGGCAATATATTTCTTTACTTGGGTCCAGGACAGAAGTTCTAGTTAACAACAATGACAACAGTGAAAACAATGCAGACTTTGGACATAGCTTGGTTTTAACTTATAATAGACAATTTGGAGAGATCAGTAATATAGTTAAGAAAAATTGGAATGTTTTTCAGATTGACCCTGAATATTTAAAAATAGTGGGGGAGGGTCCCTGTATTGTCTATAAAAATGATCTGAGCATAAAAAAATATGTTAGAGAGAAATTAAATAGGGAAACAAACAGGAAAGATGAGTAGATGTGGGCAGTGTCCACAGTGTAAGTACATTACAGAAGCTAATGAAGTGGAGGTTATGAATTTTGGTACAATTAAGCTATTCAGGAGGTATAATTGTAACACCAAATACCTGGTGTATTTAGCTATTTGTCAAAAATGCACCTGTTTCTATATAGGAAAGACAAAGAACTCCATTAGAAGCAGGACATATCAACATTATTATGATATACGAAGGAAAGAGCAAAAGAATGCCTTAGCTGCACATATTTTAATTAACAGTGAATATTTCTTTAAATTTGTAGTGATAGATCATGTTGAACAAAGGCCAAGAGGAGGACTGATTGACGAATATTTAGAATTAAGAGAACTTCAATGGCAGTTACGAACTAATGCCACAATATTTCCTGGACTAAATGAGAATGCATCTATTCGCTCAGTGATGAGGCTGAAAGCCAATTTAGTGCTTTGAGATAAACTTTGTTTATCATAAAACTTTTTGAGGTTTATGTTTTTTAATATGGTTGTTTTTTGGTTTTTATATTCAAAAGAACTTTATATAAGCAAGTTTTTGTATGAATTAATGTGTATGTATTGGCTGATTGTAAACAAATGTGTGAAAAAATATGTTAGTGGTGCTTTAAGGAGTGCTTGTTAAATAATTATTTTTTTTACTAATTGGAGGTATTTTTAAGGCATGATCGGTCAATGTTTTATTATTCTGATGAAGTCCTTTTATGTGGGACGAAAGTGCTTAATAAAGTACATGGTGACAGTCTATGGAAGAGGTTCCTGAGCTCATCTTCTTTCCTTTTTTGTTTTTGGCTCACAGTTTGTGTGGTCAAGTTGTTCTGTGATTTTATTTTTTATATTTAACACATTTATTTGATTATTACTTAAGACAAAGGCAAAAATATATGTATATATAAGAAACAAACTGTATTTACATGTTTGTAGTTACAAACTTTATACATCACATATGTATTTTTATAACTATTATCAGTCCAAAGTTACAGAAATTGTTCAGTTTCTGTCTTTCCTTAAATCTCACTCATCCTCCAAAACATTGTACTGCATGTAATGTTCCCACAATTTCCATTTGTTCTGTGTAATTTGCACCTACCCTTTTCTAACGATCCCACCTCCAGTTCATTTATCTTTGTTACAATATTCAATACTTCAAATACAGTTGGTTTATACTTTGATTTCCATTTTCTAGCAATTGCTTTTTGGCAGCCACCAAAATTAAACTTAGCAAGGCCTTATTATGTCTAGGCAATTCAGATATTGTATTCCAGGTAAAAAAAAATCCTTTGTTACATTCATTTGCTCATCCAATATTTTTGACAGAATACTCTGTAGGGAATATTTGAAGTCTGCAAACTGATTACATTCCCAAAACATATGTTCCCAGTTAGTTCTTTTTTCTTCAGCACACCAACATTTGAAATCTACCTGAGGAAAAGTCTTTGGAGTCTGCTTGGAGTGTAAAATACCAATGCAGATTCTTCCAAGCAAAAATCTTAAATCTTCTAGACTTTGTTGCATACTTGAGAATCATATGTATGCCCTCCATTGTTTCCTTGTGAATTATAGGTTCATAGGTAAGTAGTAAGCTAGCTACCCTTGCAGGCCATTTTAATCCTAGCCAATTTCCCTTTTTGTGCTCAAAATAATAGTCTTATTCGACCTTACCCATCCAGTGGTTGATAATTATATATTACCCCTAATAAGAATAACTGTGATCATTCCTTAGATAATATGAGGGGACCAGTGCATGGGATAAAGCATTTAGGAGCTGCTTGTGTCCATTAGTAGTAGGGGCAGTCCTCAGTTAAATGTTCTAGTTTCCCATCCATAGAGCTAAGTTGCATTTGAAAATGGACAGGGATGAACTTTATTTTATGTTGATGGGAGTCTGTTCTTCAACAGCACAGTAATATTCTCAGCAAAATATACCTGTCTCTTCAAAATGTTCTGTTGATGTTGCAGAAGAGATTTAGAGCCCTAGACCAAGTATTTCTGGTGCCACAAACAGCAAAAAGTTCGCAGGAATCTCCAAATAAGGGCTCGCACCAAGAACATATAAAATATTTTTTTGTTTGGTTCGCAATCATCTCCTTTTAGTATTTCTGATGCCATTTGACTTGTTGATGTGCAGTAATTCCATCGGTAATGGGTTGGAGGATGCCTTGTATGCCAGTCATAGGTCACGTCTTAGTCTGAAGGTTACCAAATGTATGGACAGGGCTTTAAGTCAGTCCATGTAGGACATGTCACCCAGGCCTTGTATCCTTTTAGTAAGGTATGGCTGTGGGTGTTCAAGTTGTTGCATGTGTCTGGACAGATGCATGTCAAAGGGGGTATTATATTCAATGACTGGCCTAATGAGGGATGAATAAAGGGGACAATGACATCCCTAGATCTAGACACAATCCCTTTGTTTATAAGCTGTGCAATATACAAGGACTTTCTTACAACAACAGACATATGTTAGTCAAAGGTTAGGTAACTGTACACATAAGTTACCAAATCACAAGCAACTGTGCCTACTTTTATGGGCGTATTGTCAATATAGTGGCTCCCTGGGGTAGATGACTCCCTAAAGGATACAGTAATGCAGTTTTTGGCACTTAGTTTCAGACCATGATTTTGACACCAGTTATTTATTTCAGACAAACTTTCCTGCAGGATAACTAAGTCATTTGTGGATTCAATGACTGCTCCTAGCTTACAGTCATCTGCAAACTTAGTCAGACAGAGTCCTTTGGTACTGGCTTTTATTTCAGAAAAGTAGATGCCAAACAGGAGAGGTTCCAGTACATAAACCTGTGCTGTCCAATCATTGCTTATCCATTCTCTTTTCCCAGTCTTTTCTAACCTCGTCTAATTGATTCCTATAATTATTGTGCAATATTTTATATGCCCTACTAATTATCCCTTTTTTAACAGCAGCTTCTGTTCTATATTCAACTAAAAACTGTACTAGAGCAGGTCTTTTACTTAGGATTCCCTTTATCCTGTCAAAATCACAAAATGACTTTTAAAAATCACATTCTTATACGTATCCAGTGTAATTCCCTAAAATAAAATTGTCATATCTTTAAAAACAATAATATTTTCACATTTTAAAACTAGTGTATTTATTCATTTATTTTTCATCTGGTTTGTTATTTTCCAGTTTAAACACTTGGTGGTGCTGTTTAATGTTTTTAGGCTGTAATAACAAGCAGATGTTTTCTTCTATCTATAGGGACAGTATTACATTTTTAACAATTTTACTCCTCATGTATTTTAAAACATCCATCAATATACACTTTTTATGATTACATATATTTTTCATGATTTGTTATTCCTCATATCTATTGTTTAACATGTATTGCTTAATATTATCTACATTTGTGGGTTTTAATGATATTTTAGGGTAAAGTGACAATCTGCTGCAGATTTTGATGTCTTTTACAGATATTTGTTTTATGTAACTTGTTTTTATAACCAGGTTGATTATTTATTTTAAATGGTTGGTTAATTGAGGGAGGGAGTGTATATTTATTGTCAAATCCTGCGCCTTTGTATTCATCTGAGGAAGTCCATTAACTAGGGATGAAAAACACGGTAAGACAGTTAAGCAGTTTATTTGTATTGCGTGTTATATGGAGATTTAATAAACGTCTTCTTGGAACGTTTCGTTTTATTCATTTCCCTGGTGTTTGGCAGTGCCTCTGTGGCTTGGTTTCTTGTAAACTGCTTTTCCAATCTCTCTTCCCAATATTTTCTAACAGCCTCTGATTGATTCTTATAGTTATCATGTAATGTTTTATATGTCCTACTAATTATCCCTTTTTTTAACATCTGCTTCTGTTTTAGATTCAACTTAATACTCTACCAGAGCAGGTCTTTCACTTAAAATCCCCCTATCCCTTTCTCTTTGCCTGTACTGTGAGGTCAAGCCCTGGTACAGAAGGTAATCTCTACCCTGCAATCCAAATGTCTTCTTGGCCTCTTCGCATTCTATTACCTCTCGTGATGGAATTATTTGCCCACAATATCTTGGTTCCTTTGCCAAGTATCGCCAGTAAATCCCGGCCCCCTGTTGCCTATTTTCTCTGCTCTTATTTGCAGTCATCCCTGTTGGTAAAATCTTCTTTCTTGGAATACTTTCTGCTACTTTATAAATATAATGAACCTTATGGTTATTGTTATTCTCCTTAAGGATCTGTATCCAAAATCGCACTCTGTCTCTATTTCTTGAACTTCTGCCTTGGTTCTTCATCATTCCTTTCCACTCTGAATTATAACCTTCTGCTTGTGTTATGTATATGAGCCTTAACTGTGTAGCTCTAAAATATCTCTTCAAATTAGGTAAAACTAAACCACTTTGTTCTCTTGGAACAATCAACTTATGCCACTTAACTGTTGCCCTCTTTCCTGACCAGGTAAATTCCTTCAAGTTTTTATTAATTATTGTCCACAAATTCTCCTCTGATTGATTAAAGTATGCCTAACCCAGATACAAGACTAAAGGGACTAAAACATTTTCATTGCTTTTATCTTACTATCCATACCCATAAATAAGTTTATACTTTCTCAGTTTTTGTATTATCTTTTGTATATGCTCTTCCCAAATATCCTTAGTTGCCATAACAGAAGCCTTTTTAGTCCATAGTTCTTAACACTTCATCTTATGCCCTCATAAACATGGGAATTGTTGAACTAATTTATGGGTGGGTAACATAATTTATGGTTATAGCCTTTGTTTTATCTTCATTGATTTTATACACCAGAAAGGCCTGAAACTGTCTCAAAATGATCCACAACAGTTCTTTTCTGGATTTATCAGGTACAAAATATCATTAACAGATAAAGCCAACTTTTCTTGACTGTCATACCAATTATATTCTTGCTTTTCCAAGTCCCTTGTTTTCTTTGCCAGTGGCTCTAAAGGTAAACCAAATAACAAAGGGGAAAGAGGATACCTATGCCTAGTTCCTTAATTAAAACACAACTTATCTGTGAGGAACCTTCCCACTTTAATTATTACCTCTGATCATTCATATATTCTTCTAATTAACTTTATTATTGTATCAGGGAATGTACATGTTTCCAATGCCCTACTCATAAAATCCTAGCTTACTCTTTCAAATGCTTTCTCTGCATCAAGACCCACCACCGACAGAGGTATTTTCTTACATTCTATTTCCCTCTGGATCATTATTGTTCTATCAATGTTGTGAAATGTTTGCCTCCCCTCCACAACCCACACTGATCCATATCTGTCAATTTTGACAACACCTTTGCCATTCTTTAAGCTAGCATAGACATAAACTCTTTATAATAATGGTTTAAACTTGAAATGGGCCTATATGAAGCTGGGTCTGATGGGTATTTACAATCTTTAGGTATTACAGCCACCACAGCTTTCTTCCAGGATACTGGTGTTTCCCTTCCTTTTAAAATGCTGCTAGACAAAACCTTCCAGATATTTATCACTTTCTACCCCTCAAACTTTCACAGGAATGCCATCTAGTTTTGGAGACTTTTCTTCAGATTGATTGTACATCACCATTTTTATCTCATCTCATCTCCTCTTATCTTAACTGTTAATTGTAGATCCTCATCAGCCTCTAAACTTGGCATATTTAAGCTTTCAATAAATGTTTCCATTTGTGCTCTTTCTTGATTTCCACATTTCTCTGCTTTACAGAATTTGTCATAAAATTTCTGAAATATCTCTAATACCCCTACAGGATCTCTGGTTATATTTCTTATTGTAGGCTCCCTATATTTGGCAATAACCCTTTCTACCTTGTGTTGCCTAAGTTGCTGTGCTAAAAGATTTTGAGCTCTTGAGTTATTATCAAAAACAGTTGCTGAACAGCAATCTTTCTAAACTCATGCATATTATCCAGATACTCCCTTATTTTCTCTTTAGCATTCTGAAGTTGAGCCAGTTCTTGTTCTCTGAAGTTTTCCTTATTCTGTAGTGCTTTAATCTTTGTCAGCCACCTTTAAATAATATTTCTTACTTCTTAACCATATCTGTTTTTTTCTTTTATTTATACTCTATTTTTAAACCCCATTTTCATTTTACCACACTCAGTAGCTATAACTTATGAAGAAATTTCTATCTTCCCTAATGTTGTTGTGTCTTGTGGCTTTTCCCGGTTAGGGATCGCCACAGCGGAACTCCGGTCCGCTAATGTTTGGCAGTAGATTTTTACGTGCCGAGTTGCCAGCCCTGACACACAACCTTCAATGAAGGTACGTCCATTCACGCATGTCTCCACACAGAAGACGCTCTAGTTGAGAATCGAACAGGACAACGTCTTACTGTGAGACGACAACGCTACCACAGCACCATAACGCCCAAATAATTTCTATTACCCACCCATTCCTTAAACTCATCTCTTTTAACAGGTAGGTAGGGAAACACCAGTGTCTCATTTTTATTTCATCCCTCTACATCTTTATCTTAAGTTGTTATTGGTGCATGATTTTAAACAGTTATTGGATGTGCACTGAAGCTTTCAATTAAATGCACATGTTCCCTGTGAAATATAATTTTTGTCTAGTTTAGTCTTGTATCTTGGGGAATAATATATAAATTCTCTCCAAGTTCCTACTATTGAATTCATGTCTTTCATACCAAATATCTACCCTGTTTTCTTATATTTTCCTTTCTATGCTCCCAGAAAGATCCTCACTGTTGCAAATCAAATTTCATTCCCCACCTGTTAGTAATATTCCCTGCAGAATGCTGATTATTTATGAAAAAAATTCTTAAGCTCCATAAGAGCAGTTTTAGGTGGAATATAAATACATGCCAGCAGCCTTTTACTACTACAAATCTACCATCAGTATCTTTTTCCCCTCTTCTATTGCTGTTGGAGCTCCTCTAGCAATTAATATAAGTAGTCCCCTTCTCCTTTGTCCCTGATATTCTGCTGAATATCCCTCCTGAAATCCTTTCTTTATCAAATTCACATGCTCACTTATTTCCAAATGTGTCTCCTGTAGCATTGCTATTTACACTCTGCATTTCTTAATATAATTCAATATTTGTTAGTTTTGTCTATACTCATGAGGCTATTGGCATTCCAAAATAATATGGATAGTGCAGCCATTATAATAAGAGTTTATTATTCCCACCTATTGTATATGATAGCTTTTTAAATGTCTGTATCCATCTTTTGTGTTACATGCACCCACTAATGTTTGGCAGTTTAATCATTTAGACAATTATTTTTGTCATCTCCATGTGAACCTGTGTCACATTTTGCAAGTCCTTTTGTTTAATGAAACCCTCAAAAAACACCCCCTCAGAACACCCTCATAACCTATTAACTTAAAAACCTAAAACTATGTACATCTGCAAATAATGAAGTTTAACCCTCCTGATAGGAACAATTGTATCAAACTGACAGCTGGATGCACGAGCATTACCTAACATAAAGTTAAGGTTATTCATGCTAAGATGCATGTTACAGCCTGTGCTCCTACCTAAACTAATTGCTGTCTGTTCTTGTCTTATCTTTATTCCCCTCCCAGATTTGAAAAAAAAAATAGGCCATATGTTTCTGAAAAGATTAACTTTTATCCTAAAAAATGCTTTAGCTTTTACTGCCTGCCCCTGTGGTCAGCTGGTTTCCATGAAACTATAAGAACCAAACATGCAGCTCCCCTCAGCTGTTGACTTCTCAACTCACACTGAACATTTATTTGCTAAAGAAAAACTTTTCATTGCATTCAGTGTTCTCTTATTTACTTGCTTCCACAAAAAATACTTGTTACTAGATTAAGCCAAGGGCCTCAATCTAACCATTTACCAATGCAAAAGTAAGAAAAAACACATCAACTCTACATAGATTATAATCCTGTGCATTTTACACCCCATCCTCCATCCCACCAACCTAAGATTACAGCATATTAACTTAATCATGCTTTTGTACAGCTTTTCTTCTACTTTTACATAGTAATGCCTACTTTTCTTAAACTAGAAAAGAAGAAAAAAGGGGACTTATTTACTGGGAGCATCAACACAAGGTGATACTTGTTATGCCAGAAAAGGAACTGTGCAAGTAGGTTACAGCAGCTGCAATGATTATGCCAGAAAAGGAACTGTGCAAGTAGGTTACAGCAGCTGCAATGACATTTATAATGAGACTTTATTGACAGAACTTGGATTGAAGATGTATGACTTAGGAAAAGGCATGGGAATATTGGACAATTATTATTATGCTGCAGAGACTGTGCTTACCCTTGGTTACCCAGAAACTGGTCTGGTTGTTGCTATGTGGGACAGATGACGCCCGCTACTTTTCATTCTTTTTCAATACCTGCTGGAAAATTATGAAATAAGAGGGCCATACACCCTGCTGAGCAAGATATAGCTTTCTTTTCTCCACAGTATGGACTGTTGTGAATTATGCATGAAGTGAATCAGCTGTCTTTTATATTAGCTGAAATGGCTAATAAGTCTTCGGAGCACATTCTCATGCCAAATACAGAATTATTGAAGTTTGAGCCATAGATTTGCAAAATCAAATAGCTCTTTATTTCATACTGGCTTCGAAGGGTGTAGTATGCCATTTGATTGGAAAACGGTGCTGCACATTTATTTTAGACTTTCATGATGAACAAGAAAGATGCCTGACTTTATGGAACAATTAGCTATTAATATGACTAAAACTGAGCCTGGTTGCACCTTGTTTGGGTGGTTCTGTAATATATTTGGAAATGTTGGTACAAGCATAATGCGAAGTACAATTACTTTTATCATAGTCTTGCTTTTCATAGCTCTTGCATACTCTGTTATTAAGAATTTGTTAGTGAGCTGCTTTATTAGAAAAAGTGCACATGCAATGGTAATTGTCCCCAAACAAAAATATCCCAAGGCTTATATGTTTGACAAAGATATGATTCAGAATAATCTGTGATTGTGATGTTTTATAGCATCAGAGTGAGGGATTGCACTGATATGATATTTTTATGTGTATTAATACTTATTTTCATATACTGTTAGCTTAAAAGTATTGCAACAGTTTTGCAATAGTTTCATATATTTTTCCTTTTAGATAAGAAAAGATGGTAAAAGTTTCTAGTAATCATTTACAAGGGCATGCTGAAAAGTTCTAAGCCTGACCAACTGTCTAAAATCTGAGCATTATTTTGCCTCTGTAGCTGAAAAGAGTTATTTTATCTTTTAAAGTGCCAATTTGAAGAATCGTAATGCTATGTTTTGACATTGTTTCATATCACTGAGTGAACTATGTCAACGAAAAGTGTGGAATTTTCAAGTATGGAATTCTGAGTCATCATGAAGTTCCTATTCCTGCAGAAGAAAACTCCAAAGGAAATCCATGAATGTATGATGCAAACATTGAGTGGGAAGTAGCTTTCTTACTCAACTGTGAAGAAGTGATGTGCAAACTTTCAGTGTGGAAATTTCGAGACTGAAGACGCAACAAGGTCTGGGGGCCTCAAATTGTGTCAACTCCTGAAATTGTTGCCCATGTCCATGACCTGATTTTGGCAGATCAGCGGATATTGTCTAAACTAATTGCTGAGATACTACAGATATCAATTGAATATGCTGGGTTTATAATCCATGAGCAAGTGGATATGTGGAAGCTGTCAGCCAAGTGGGTGCCCAAATGTTTGAATGCCGATGAGAAAAGACATTGTGCGGACACTTCCAAGTTGATTTTATGGCAATTACGTTGAGCTGGTGCCAACTTTTTGGAACAACTAGTTACTGTTGATGAAACATGGTTACACCACTATGATCCTGAGACAAAACAACAGTCCATGCAATGGCAGCACTCAGGTTCACCAAGGCCAAAGAAGTTCAAGACCCAAAAGTCAGCAGGAAAGGTCTTGGCCACAGTGTTTTGGGATCAGGAAGGTGTTGTAATGACTGACTATATTCCAAAGGGCCAAACAGTTAATGCAGGATACTACTGTAATTTGCTGTGCTAATTAAAGGAGGCATTGAAAGAAAAAAGGAGAGGGAAGCTATGGAAAAGAGTTCTCTTTTTGCAAGACAATGCACCTTTTCACAAGGATGGCAAAACAATGGATATTTTGACAAAACTGAGGTTTGAGTGCATAGACCATCCACCCTACTCACCAGATCTTGCTCCATCTGACTATTTCCTGTTTCCAAACCTTAAAAAGAATTTGAAAGGATGGCAGTTTTTGAGTGATTCTGAAGTGATTTTAGCAACAGAGCAATACTTTAGTGACCAGACTTCAGACTTTTTTTTAGCAGGGTTACAGAAACTTCAGACACGATGTATCAAGTGCATTGAACTTCGGGGAGAATATGTTGAATAACTTGTAAATTTCATGGCTCCATGTCATTGCTTTCTTGGTCGGGCTTAAAACTTTTCAATACATGACCATATTAACAGGGAAAGATTTTGTTTTTATCATGATTATCCTTCAGCCCTAGAAAGTGTGAGAAGCTTATTATTAGGTTTATAATCTGAGCTACATCTTTTTGTGGGTTACAAAGGTATATGGTGCATTCATTTGCAAACCATGAGATGACCAGGCTACAAGATGGTGGATAGTAGTACACCTGTAGTACTAACACACAGAAAAGTCAAACATCCATCAATAAAATCTGCAGATCTGTATGTTTGTCAGATCAAAGTAATTGCTGCTATCTCCTGGAGCAATTTAAATGGTTATCTATCAGCGAAAGTAATGCTCATACTTTCTGCTCAAATTTTCAAAATCTTGAAGTTAGGTTACTGCCTACACTATGAAAATCACTGCAAATTAGGCAGCAGAACTACCCATTATAAGAACACCCACAAGAAACATTATCCCTAGTAATAGCTAGATTTAAAACAAAGAGTGGAAAAAGGGCTTTCTCTAAACTTGCTCCCTCTATTTGGAACAAATACCAGCAAGCATCAGGCAGGAAACCACATCACACAAATTCAAAACTGAAATGAAAAAATTCTATGCTCAAATATTCACCCTGCAATTTCATCAGAGATGATGGCTGATTGATGTATGACTTCTGCATAATAGCTAAAACTCGTAATTGCAATATTTTGATTTTTAATAGTTCTGCATTTCTTCTAGAACTACTTTCTTTGTACTGTAATATACCCATGACTATATATTTTGTACATAAGTTTTTTTTTTTTCTATTTGTATGGAGATCAGCAATTATCCTTTAAAATGTAGGTGCACTTCAACATTTTTGCCAATTTCTTCCCATCCAGCCTGGGTTGTGGATGACCAGCCCTCACCCAGTTATCAAATTATAATAAGTAAATAGATAGATAGATAGATAGATAGATATAGATATGATGTACCACAGTGGGATTGATTTCAAAACCCTTTGTAGTGAAGTAGTGTGTGCAGCTAATGTTATTATTTTTCCAATTTCAAAAGATAGGGCTCTGCCAGTCCATGTTCACCCTATGCTAATGGGAAAGGACAGATCCTAATTCCAAAAGAGGAATCAGATTCACCTTATTAATATAATTCAGAATTGTACATTGGCAAGGCTATCCAATGAACAATGCTGAATCAGTAGTGAAGCCCATTGAAACAAAGGGGCTTCTTGGTGAGATGGATGCTCCATCTGTATGTGGAACTGGGTACTTGTAGGCACCGTGTGAAAAGATGGACTGCCTGCAATAGCTGGAATTAGGTGGGCTGGCTCGGATGACATGCAAGTACTGTAGTGCTATCAGAGCTCATTTTAATTTCTTCTTAAAAAAACAAATTGTATTTCCTGGTGGGGTAGTGGGCCTATATCTACTACATCCCCCCTCTAGGACATGGTGAATGGCAAAGTACTGAACCTTTTTTTTTTCTCCTAGATCTGCCCCAATAGATAATCCAGAACTCATCCTGTTTGTAGATGAATCCTGTATTCGCAGAGAAGATAACTAACGTATGGCAACATTTTCTCTTGGTACACCAGATCAAATCCTGCTTAGAGGACAATTAAATGGAAATGTGTGTCCAGTCAAGTCGCAGAACTGATTGCTATCACTTTAGGATAAGGATAAGGATAAAACCGTTAATATTGTCACAGATTCATGTTATGCTTATGTGGTAATTCATAAGTTTGGGACACTACAGAGGAAAGGGCGGCCACGGTGGTGCAGCGGTTAGCGTTGCCGCCTCGCAGCAAGAGGTTCTCTGGTTCGATCCTCAGCTGGGGTGTCTTCTGTGCGGAGTCTGCATGTCCTCCCTATGGTCGCGTGGGTTTCCTCCTGGTGCTCTGGTTTCCTCCCACATCCCAAAGACATGCTGTAGGTGGATTGGCTACTCCAAATTAGCCCTAGGCATGAGTGCGTGCGTATGTGTGCCTTCCGTGGAAGCTTGGGCACTGGGTTGGCAACTCAACACAGGAAAAACTTCACTGCCAATCATGAGCGGACAGGTGATCCACTGTGGTGACCCTTAACTGGGAAAAGCCGAAAGAAGAAGAAGGGACACTGTAGAGGAAAAGAGGATATTTAAAAATATCAGGTTCTGTCATAAAATGTACTGCCCAAGAGACTGTAGTTCTTACATTTTAAAAGAAAATTCTCTTGTAGATATTATGACTAAACAGACTACATGCATTAATTCTGGGCTTTTATTTTGCAACCGTTTCAAACCGAAAATGTTCTTGTAACATTACAAGTTGTGTTGCCTTTTCAAGAACCGTCTGGAAACTCTGAAAAGGTAAGGTGGCTGTGTGACTGCTGTTGTTGCAATTTACCAGACATATTATGGTGCCATCCAGGTGAAGGGCTAGTAGCACCACATTCATTTTTAGCACAGTTGATTTGGGGTTATCATTTTCTTTTCCTTGGAAGAAAAAAAACGCTCATGTGCCAAGTTACCACACTAACTGAAATGCCCCTCAGATTTCTAGTGTTATCAAGCATGTGATTATGATAGGTATGCATTTATTATAACGTTTCACAGACAGATATTTAATAATCATGGAAACCTTTTTGTTTTCCTATGAGCTGCCTAAATGTCAAGCTCTTTGTGATTTATTATTAATCATATGTATAATTTCTGAGTAAGTTAAAGTCTATGCAAACAAGTAAAATGCTATTAATGTAGCCAAAAAGTTATTAATTCTAAAGTTTTGTGTTCCATGTTGCACCATGTTAGACAGAAGCACATATTTCACTAACCAGATAGTATAACAGTTGTATAAAAATGAATATGACTAATAAATATTGCTGATCTCATTTCCCCCAAGCCTCTGAGATACTAAAATATTGGTAAAAACATTTTTTCTATACTGTAAAGACTTGCCTCTGTTCTGCATCAGATCTACTTCTAAATCAGCTTAACAGCAGCCAGACCCCTCCTCCAGACATGACATCAAGCCCAAATATTAGATTTATATATTAGAATATTTACCTGACAACATTCTCCTCAACCCAGATAAAAGGGTCCTTTCCTGGTCATCCTCACAACAGCAGCCACCACAGCTATCCAATGTGTTGATTCAGCAACATGGATCCCTGTTTCCCACATCATAAAAATCCACATAAATGGGGAGAGCCACCTGCAGATGCCTGAAACTACCAAAGACCATTAGGACCAGATGCAGATATGCCTACCATTGAACCTAACCCTGAGTTTTCTAGTCATATCACAGCCAAAACCCAAACTGCTACCACTGGATGGGAAAATTATGTGATCTGATGCTACCTGTGATGTCATCACCCAGTGATCCAGATTATCTGACATTAGATTCATGTCTCACTCTGTATTTTCATATGTTATGTCTCACAAACATCCTCTAATCTTTTACTTAAACTCTGCTGTGTTGTAGGCATCTATACCTCTGGTACAAAAAAAAAAAGAAAAAAAAAACAACATTGATAAAACAGTTTTTCTATACAGGTATTGCAAAGACTTTTTTCTGTTCTGCATCAGATCCACTCCTAAATCAGCTCAGCAGCAGCCTGACCCCTCCTCCAGACATGGCATCCATTGGCCATAAAAAAAAAAAAAAAAAAAAAAAAAAAAAAAAATACACACTCCTTCCAAAGAATGAAAGGTGTTCCAAGTGTCAACTGGCTGCATGTTACATGCACACATACACGCACTGTCATCCAAACAAGAAAGAAGAACAGAGCATTCAAGCCTAGAAATAACATTTACACATACTCAGATGAGTCTATATCACTTCATCGAATACTCAATCCGTCAAACCCATATTCATCGAGCTTAAAAAAACGAAAATCATTTCAGTGAACACTTAGACCATCAAAAAGTTTTCCTATGGAAAAAAAAAACACGTGGTCACCAGAGCAATCGTAAAACAAACTACATAATTTTAAACTCACCAAGGTGGGTGGCTTTGCCCCCCACACCTTCCAACGTGGGGGCTGTGCCCTCACACCCCTCCAATTATATATACCAACTCCAAGATCACACTACATTGGGGAAAAGGGCAAATTTGTAACAGTGGACAACTAACTCCCTTCCCTGGGGAAAACTTTTCGATGACATAAGTGTTCGCTGAAATGATGTTCATTGAATAGGGGTTTGATGGACTGAGGATCTGATGAAGTGTTTAGGGACCCTACACAGATATGCAAACACTTTCTCAGTTTCTTCCTTTCCAAGCAGGAGAAACTTCAAGGCCCAAAGCAACATGTGTGAATGTGACATTCAGATTGTTTTGGCACTCTCTAACTGAGTCATACTTTCTTCCAAGCAGGATGAAGCAACATCTGATGATTTGTTTCTGTGAGTGAAATATTATCACTTACTGACTTGTGCACTTTATCAGGAAGATTTCTCTGCAGTGGGAGAAAAGCACTCCCTCAAGTTGGAGATTTGTTTTAGCACTAATGCTTCCTCGCATAATCCCTGACAGAATTGGGAGAATGCAGGGAGATGGGAGATTCCTGGTATGTGTGTGGTTAGCTAGGCAAATCAAAGTTTTATTTATTATTGCAGACACTGACTGTCACACACCAATAGTTAAAGGTTAAAATCAGTTCATATTAAATATGTAACTTTATTAAAATGTTTTGATACACAGTATAGCATCCAGCAATATTCTTACTATAAGTAGTATGCAGACACAATTTTCAAGACAATGAGATTCTGTTCTTCTAATTAATCTGTATGGAGTAGTTAAATATGTTATAGAAGCTTGGTAGAATCAATACATTTTTGCATCAGTAGTTTGCAAGTTCACCACTGAAGATCAGAGTTAAAAAAAACATAATTTGTACCAGAGATATAGATACCTATTGCGATGTCCACTCTCTGGGCCAGTAATCAAGGGACCTGAATCCTTACCACTGACACTGGAGATAGACTTTCACTTGGAACAAAAAAAAGTCCAGATGCAGACCTCTCTGCATCAAGTACACTTTCCTTTAAGAGCACGCAGGGAACACAGTCAGTCTGGGATCTGCATTTTTCTCTCGCTCTCTCTCTCTCTTTCTCTGTCTCTCTCCAGGGCCCCAGTGAAACTCCCCACTGGCACAGATGTAGAGTTGAGTCCTCAGCCAAGTGTCCAAGCCAAGTCCTCCAGCACCCTCTCTGTGAAACCAGTGTTTTGTGTCTCTGCTCCAAGCAGCTGACACATGCAGTCTTGGAGATTTGATTTGAACACACATGCACACGCACACGCACACGCCACACACCACACACCACACACCTGGGAAAGGATGGCACAGATTTACTAGCTATGCCCACTTCTGCCCAGACTATAAGGTAGTTACACTGCCACCAGACACTCCAAAGCCAGTTACTCTAAGGCTCTTAGAAGGGTATGCAATTATACTGAGTGAAATTAATATTAATACCAATGATAGTGTTTGACCAATTCAGTAAGGCTTTCAGGAGTGGCCACAGAGTCACCAAATAGATATGAGTACTCTCAAAGGTTAAAATGTTCGCTAAAGGACCAGCCCCAATGAAAAGTTTAAATATATTTAATAATAAATATTAAAAGAACATGAAAATACAAAATATCTATTTACAATAAATACCAGAGTTTCAGACACAGGAAATATTAAAATAACACAGATGAACAGATTCACACAGATACAAAAAAACAATACTTAACTAATCTGGGTCTATATCACATAGCTGAAGTTTTGTAAGTTTGAACACCATATGCTTGAACCAATATGTTCGAACTTACAAAACGTCGACTATGTAAAAAAAAAAAGGGAAAATGAAATAAAGGGTTATAAGCAGGGTGGCAAGCCTCCATGCACCCCCCCGCCCTTTAAATATACCAACTCCGAGACAGCACTACAATGCGGTAAAGAGAATTTTCCCTTTACTGCACTGTAGCACGGTCTCGGAGTTGGTATATTTAAAGAGCGGGGGTGTGGGGGGCACAGACCCCCACAAGGTGGGTACAGGGAGGCTTGCCCCCCTCCTTACAAGTGTCAGGCAAGTTTTTTTTTTTGCATTTGAAGTATGACAACTTCGAACATATGGTCTCGACCATATAACGTTCAAAGTTGTCATACTTCGACTATGTGATATAGACCCAACTTATCTCACTATATTTTCCTGACTGATCTAAATAATTACTATTCCCTGGTAACTTACTAGAACAAGGCAAGATGGAGTAGGTGAGGTGTCCTTCTTTGTCAGGTTCCAAAAACAGACTGCTTTGAGACTTCTCTCCTATCTGGTATTAAAACATCACTTTTGTTCAGGATTACAGAATGACATCACATACATCTAGTCATCTGACTTCTGGTTCCCATGTGACCCCCACTGCTAGAAACCAAATCAGAATTTAGCACATATGTGTTACTATACACACAGATAGAGCTTTGCTGAGATGTGTTACAGCATCTGGAAGCTATAAAAATCATAAAATGCTTCCACTCTTCCTACATGAGCTAATAAGCCATTCTATATCACATACATTTAGTCTCTGGCTGCAATCAGAACTGTAAGATACAATCTTTTGGCCTAAACCAGGTAATTTAATTTCTTACTATTTTTCAAAGTTAGCTGGACTGTGATTAACCTCTTCTCTTCCAATATCCTCTATTAATTAAAACATATACAGTTAATCAGTTACAGTACAGTCAGGACCCACTGCTGGTACATTTTTTTTAACACAAGCATCTGTACAAATCAGATTGATATACAAATGATATATAATTCTTTACAAAATTCCAGCTAGCTGTGCTGGCATATATTACACATCTACTGCCCTACTTCTCCTGGTATAGCTGACATATTCACACCTGTAAAACAGCAGAGCTTGTATAAAAGATTAGAGGATGTTCATGAGACAGAACAGATGAAAATGTGCAGTTGGCCATGGATGAATAGGTTTTAGACTAATTCAAGATCAGAAAAGCAGACAGGTATGGCAATGAAACAAAGGTGAAGACATCTAATATTTTTAAGGAGAGATATTGCATGATGATTATAGGATACAGTCAGATGTGAGCAGTCAGTAGTATGTGTCATGAAACAAAAATGTAAGTGTAAAAAACTAAACTGTTAAAAGTAGTAAGGTTAGAAAATGCTACTATGGACAGATTAATTTAAGCAAAGGTGCAAGTAAGGGGAAGAAAACTGGGCAGAACATGCAAATGTAGGGAATCCATTGTAAAACCAAACCAAAAACAGAACAACCAAAACTAAATAAATCCACAGAATAATAGTGAAGCTAGAAACCACAGAGGACACAATCCAATAATCCAAGACACTTTTTATTGATTTAGCACTTTCGTCAAGGTGAAAGACTTCATCAGAATAGCCATGTTTGCTAAAACACATCTTTAAATAACCCACCCCATCAGAAAAACATCACTTCCTCCAAAAAATAAACAGTAAGAAAAACTTTTAAAATATTTTTAAAATATTTGGTATACTGCTGATAAAAAAAAATGCTTGCACATAACAAAAACAGCATAGATTGCACATTCCTGATATAAAATACTTGCATATTACAAAACAGCATAGATTTCAGTTTAAGTACTGAAGTAATAGAGACACTGTCATTGAGTCCAGGAGCCTGACAGCCATTTATTCTAATCTGCCACTTAAGCTCCATGAACTCTAAAAATTCATCCAAGAGACTCCCCGAGGACCCAAATCAACTTGGTCGACAATGAAAAATTTGAAAGCATGCAGTGGGTGAAAGCTGATGTGCCTGTACAGTGCATTGTTTTCATTCTTATGTTTAATATCGTATGTATGCTGGTAAATTCTTTGTCTCAGTGCCATGATTGTTTTTTCTACATAGCAGGGGTAAGAATCACATAATGTGACATAAACAACTCCTTTGGAGTAACAATAATGTTTCCTACGTGTAGTGACGTACCCATAATTTTTGATTTTAATTTTTTGTGTCAGTCATATACGGGCACTGTGGGCAACTGCCACATCTGTAACTGCCACCCTGATCTGGTTTTATGTTGCATCTTTCCAATAACCCTTTCAGGGAAGTTTCCTTTTTATAGACAATCTGCGGCCTCTTGCCCAGTTTATTATGGACATCAATGTCCAAACTAAAAATTGCCCAGAGCTTCACCACAATTTCTTTGATGTCATAAAAATTGACATTGAAAGACAAAATAAGTGCCCTACTAAATATGTCAGATTTCTCCTTATGCGAAGGCCCATTCAACCCATGAAATAATAGAGGGCTAAAGTTACCAAGTTCTCTCTTGGTAATAACTTCGTCCGCTATACTACTGATAAAGTTTTCAGGATACCCTCTCTTAAATAACATGTTCTTCAATACCCCACTTTCTCCTAAAAAATCAAGTTGTAAAACCATCCTGGCTAGCCTGACGTACTTCCCTTTGACCAGTGCCTTCTTTTGATGTACAGGGTGCCAACTAGAAAAGTGCAACAATGAGTTGGAATATGTTGGCTTGCGAAATAAATGGAAGGTAAAACTCTTCATGGCATTGTTCTTCTGCACAGTCACATCAAGATAGTTCAAAATATCCTTGTCTTTGTTCATAGTGAACCTCAAAAAATTGGTGGTCCCATTGATGAAGGCGAAAAACCTATTCAGGTCGTTTTCACCTCCTTTCCAAAAAAGGACAATGTCGTCCAGGTAGCACTCGTAGAGCACCCAGAGGTCACTGACCTCAGAGTTCATGATCAACAAATCCTCCCATTGTGCCAGTACAATGTTGGCAAATGTTGCTGCACAGCATGTACCCATAGCGACACTGGTTCTTTGTTTAAACAGGTGTCCCTCAAAGCTGTTAAAGTTGTTCTCCAGGACAAGCTCCATACATGCTCGAATGGTCAGAATAGTCCCATAATCGAAAGATGTCTTCATACAAAGATAGTTATAATACCATTCAAGCTCTACATCATGTGGGATCACTGAGAACAAGTCACACACATCAATTATAACAAATATCAGGTCTTTGTCAAACATTTCAGGTTTAATTTTCCGTAAAAAATCCTAAGAATCTCTAATAATGGATTCTCTCCCATCTAGTACGTTTGACCTTATTGTCAACGTATTTCACTAGGAAAAATGTCTTGGAGGCCTTAGCATCCACTATAGGGTGAAGGGGGGGGGTTAGTGATGGACTTGTATATTTTAGGAATCCCGAATATTGTTGGGATTCTAGGATTTTTTATATATGTAACATTATTGTTACTCCAAAGGAATTGTTTATGTTGCATTATGTGATTCTTGCAATGCCTACTATGTAGGAAAAATAATCAGGGCACTGAGACAAAGAATTTACCAGCATACATACAATATTAAACATAAGAATGAAAACAATGCACTGTACAGGCTCATCAGCCTTCACCCACTGCATGCTTTCAAATTTTTCATCATCGACCAAGTTGATTTGGGTCCTCAGGGGGGTCCCTTGGATGAATTTATAGAGTTCATTGAACTTAAGTGGCAGATTACAACAAATGCCTGTCAGGCTCCTGGACTTAATGACAGAGTCTCTATTAGTTCAGTACTTAAACTGAAATCTATTCTGTTTTTGATATGTGCAAGCATTTTTTATCAGCAGTATACCAAATATTTTAAAAATATTTTTAAAGTTTTTCTTACTGTTTATCTTTTGGAGGAAGTGATGTTTTACTTTTAACCAATGTGAGTTGGGGGTGGGTTATTTAAAGATGTGTTTTAGCAAACATGGCTATTCTGATGAAGTCTTTCACCTTGACGAAAGCGCTAAATCAATAAAAAGTGCCTTGGATTATTGGATTGTGTCCTCTGTGGTTCCCAGCTTCACTATTCATCTGTGGATTTATTTAGTTTTGGTCGTTCTGTTTTTGGTTTGGTTTTACAATGGATGACAGTGAACAGCCTGGGAGTACTGAGGGCGCTGATTTACAAGCCATTTTGCAGTCTATTTCTTCACTTGTAAACACTGTGACTGATTTAACTAAGAAAGTTGACTTTTTACTAAACAAAAATGTGTCTGACTGTTTAGCAAGTGGAAATATTACTGGTACACAAAGCTCTGATAAGTTTGACATCACCCCAGTCCAAAGGGTTCATTTCCTTGATAACAGCAGGCAGAATCTTGGGACTTTTTCTCAAAACAATGCGTTTGGAGCCATTTCTCAACCCTGCAACAGTCAGGGACCTTTTTCGGTTAAGCAGTGGCTAAAAACTTGAGTTCAGCTTGAAAAACACGGCATAAACTCTTCTAATGCTGTTGGCAGTTTAGAACAGCAATTTCATCAATTTAAAGAACTGTTGACCAAATACAAGAAGCTGCAGTTGGAGAATGAGTATTTATTGGAGTGTATCAAGTGTGAACAGATCCCCAAAGGGCTCCGAATGTGGAAATACCCTATAGGTCTGGTAAAGGGTTCACAATTATATAAAGACTTAATTGTGTTTTTTAATAAGCAGGGTTGTGAACTGTTACATATTTTGGTTGATGACAACAACCGGCATATGGCAATGTTAGTAAGAGACATAGAGAAGCTGGATAACAGTATTAAAAATGATTTACTGTTTGAATACAAACCAGCTGATTTTTACAAGGTTTTTAGTAATGTAGAAAATGAGTTGTGTGAGTTAAAAACACGCAAGGAAAAGAAACTACTAAGGGACCTGGGTGACTATGAGGCGGGGAGAGCATATCCAGACCCCCCACAGGGGCAACAAGGGGGGGGTGGCATGGTAGGTATGAGGAATACAATGCTGACATTAACAATTCTGAATCTAGTAACACATGTGCTGATACCCCTTTAGACCCTCCGCCTCTAAGGAGGTCAGAACGATTGATGAATCAGAGGCAGGAGAGACAAGGCAATGGGAGATATGGCCAGAACAACTATCAGGGCCAATGGAGGGGGAGACGGAACAACTACCGGAGGCAATGAGCCTCAGTGGAGAAGATGATAATGCTGACTGGACTATTATCAAGAATTTGGCTGTGATTTTAGTATTTATAACTATAGTCAGACGATGGTCACTGTTGAATGGGCTGAATTTTTTTCCAAAGGCTTGAATTTTGTCCCTGCTATTAATTTCAATATTGTCGACACTATTATACAACTTAAGTTATACACTAGGAAGTTGAACTTAGCACTACATTTTTCTTCAGACAATCTGGCCTTGAACCAAGTAACAGTACGGAGACCTAGTACCTTTATGCCCCCTACAAACCTCACAGTACAAACATTTGTGATGTTATGTGACAAAGAAATCAGGGGGCTGGTACAGAAAAGGAATCCTAATATACATCATAACTTGACTACAAGTGAGGCAGTGGTCCTACAGGACATTTTGGACTGTAGAGAGACAAGATTTATGAAACCAGACAAGGGTGGGGGATTAGTAGTGATGGGTCTTGATGATTACAATAGCAGGATGTTGGAGCTTTTATACAGTGATACATATGTAGAAGTCTCTCGCAATTAATTGAATATCGTTTACAAAAACATTGACTTGCATATTGAACTGCTACTTAATGGTCAGATATCGATAGAGACACAAGAGTACCTGAATATAAAACATCCTAGGATCCCAATGATATTCAGGATTCCTAAAATACACAAGTCCATCACTAACCCCCTCTTCGCCCTATAGTGGATGCTAAGGCCTCTAAGACATTTTTCCTAGCGAAATACATTGACAGTAAGGTCAAACATGTACTGGATGGGAGAGAATCCATTATTAGAGATTCTTGGGATTTTTTAGGGAAAATTAAACCTGAAATGTTTGACGAAGACCTGATAATTTGTTACAGTTGATGTGTGTGACTTGTTCTCGGTGATCCCACATGACGTAGGGCTTGAATGGTTTTATGATTGTCTTTGTATGAAGACATCTTTTGATCATGGAACTATTCTGACCATTTGGGCATGTATGGAGCTTGTCCTGGAGAACAACTTTATCAGCTTTGAGAGACACCTGTTTAAACAAAGAACCAGTGTCGCCATGGGTGCGTGCTGTGCAGCAACATTTGCCAACATTGTATTGGTACAATGGGAGGATTTGTTCATCATGAACTCTGAGGTCAGTGACTTCTGGGTGCTCTACGGGCGCTACCTGGACGACATTGTCCTTTTTTGGAAAGGAGGTGAAAATGACCTGAATAGGTTTTTCACCTTTGTCAATGGGACCACCAATTTCTTAAGGTTCACTATGAACAAAGACAAGGACAAGGAGACTTAGGGACACAGGTGGACAGTGGTCTCACCTTCGATAACCACATCGCCACAACAGTCAGGAAATCCTTCTATGTGGCACACCTCATCACTAAGGCCTTTTCATCCAGAAAAAAGGAGGTCATTGTCCCACTGTACTCATCCCTCATTAGTCCCATTATAGAATACAATGCCCCATTTGGTATGTACCTCTCAAGACATCTGCAACAACTGGAAAGGCCACAGAAATACCTCACTAAAAGAATCACAGGCCTAAAGCAGATGCCCTACGCTGACCGCCTTAAAAAACTCCAGCTATACTCTGTCGCATATCGTCTACTCAGAGGCAATCTTTGCTTAACATACAAGGCCATGTCAAACCCAGAGCTGTTGGACATGCTACACTTAAAGAAATCCCAATCCCTCAGAGCCACACGCTCCAGGGATCTAAACCTTGTCATCACAATAAACAAAACATGCTGGAGGGATAGGTTCCTGACCCAGAGACTCCCCAGACTCTGGAATAGATTGCCCATACATGTCAAGCAGAGTGCCTCTTTGGTCCTCTTCAAAAGGAACTTTGACGATTGGATGGGAGAAAGGAAATTCACCCCGGGGATCACGTCAGTCGCCCTGCTAGACAGGGGTCCAGGGAAGTAAATAGTGTGGGAAGAAATAGCCAGGGAATTGTTATGGCTAGGCTTGTATAGGTCCTAGGGCTGATAGCCTAGTACCAACCTATGAACCTCTGAACCTATATTTTGAACTATCTTGATGTGACTGTGCAGAAGAACTATGCCATGAAGGATTTTACCTCCCATTTATTTTGCAAGCCAACGTATTCCAACTCATTGTTGCTCTTTTCTAGTTGGCACCCTGTACATCAAAAGAAGGCACTGGTCAAAGTGTAGTACATCAGGCTAGCCAGGATGGTTTCACAACTTGATGACTTTGTAAGAGAATGTGGGGTATTGAAGAACATGTTATTTGAGAGGGTATCCTGAAAACTTTATCAGTAGTATAGCAGACGAAGTTATTACCAAGAGAGAACTTGGTAACTTTAGCCCTCTATTATTTCATGGGTTGAGTGGGCCTTCGCATAAGGAGAAATCTGACATATTTAGTAGGGCACTTATTTTGCCTTTCAACATCAGTTTTTATGACATCAAAGAGATTGTGGTGAAGCTCTGGGCAATTTTTAGTTTGGACATTGATGTCCATAATAAACTGGGCAAAAGGCCGCAGATTGTCTATAAAAAGGAAACTTCCCTGAAAGGGTTATTGGAAAGATGCAACATAAATCCAGATCAAGGTGGCAGTTATAGATGTGGTAAGTGCCCACAGTGCCCATATATGATTGACAAACAAAATTAAAATAAAAAATTATGGGTACGTCACTACACATAGGAAACATTATTGTTACTCCAAAGGAGTTGTTTATGTCACATTATATGATTCTTGCGATGCCTACTATGTAGGAAAAACAATTATGGCACTGAGACAAAGAATTTACCAGCATACATACGATATTAAACATAAGAACGAAAACAATGCACTGTACAGGCACATTAGCCTTCACCCACAGCATGCTTTCAAAATTTTCATCATCTACCAAGTTGATTTGTGTCCTCGGGGGGGGGGGGGGGGTCCCTTGGATGAATTTTTAGAGTTCATGGAGCTTACGTGGCAGATTAGAACAAATGCCTGTCAGGCTCCTGGACTCAATGACAGAGTCTCTATTATTTCCGTACTTAAACTGAAATATATGCTGTTTTTGTAATGTGCAAGTATTTTTTATTAGGAATGTGCAATCTATGCTGTTTTTGTGTGCAAGCATTTTTTATCAGCAGTATACCAAATATTTTAAAAATATTTTAAAAATTTTTCTTACTTTTTATTTTTTGGAGGAAGTGATGTTTATTTTTGGAGGAAGTGATGTTTTTCTTTTAACCAATGTGAGTTGGGGGTGGGTTATTTAAAGATGTGTTTTAGCAAACATAGCTATTCTGAGGAAGTCTTTCACCTTGACAAAAGTGCTAAACCAATAAAACATGTCTTGGATTATTGGATTGTGTCCTCTGTTGTTCCTAGCTTCACTGTTCATCTGTGGATTGATTTAAATGTAGGGAATGAAAGTTTTTGAAGAAAAATGCGGTGACTAGTAGAGAATAAGAGGAAAAGTGTTAAAACAAGAAATAAAACATAGGATATATAATGCATGAATATGATAAATGTTAATATGGCTTGCTTTATTTTCTATCTTTTTTAAAATGTTTTCAAGTCTTTTGGGTTTCTAATACCATGATGGGAATGGACCCCCTTCCAAAGTCAATGTACGATTAAAGTTCATGAAATTAGTATTATTTCAATCTTTGATGTCAGCCAGAAATGCTCTTCACAGCACCCGCAATGTGCCCAGTAATGACGACTCCTGCAATTTTTATGGAGTTGTATGTATTGATAACATATCTAAATAAGATCGTAGATTCTTTTTTATAAGACCCATTACTTCTACTACTATTGGAACTGTCTGGTATCTTTCTTCCACACTGCACATGCTTCTGCCTGCAAATCCTGATCATTTATGACTTTATGTCTCTCTCTCTCTCTACTTAAGACACTGTAATCACTTGGTGTAGTGATTTGATTGATCAATTTTACTGTTGTCTTCTTTTCATGGACCACTGTATCTGGTTTTCTCGCATCTATCTTTTGAACTATTGGTAATAGGTGATCCTATGTGATGTAGACGTCAACATTTTCTATGATGCTTTGCGGCTACAGTTTTTTCAGCCACTTCAATGCCATAATGTTTGCACAATCCCCAGTGCAACAGTCTTGCCACATTATGCCTTTCATTATACATTCCTCCTGCAATTAGTATGTCACAACCAGCAACAAGGTGTACAACTGTCAGTTTCTCCCACATGTTCAATGGACTTTGTAAACCAGCATGTACATAGCCCACTATCTTGGGCCGGCAATATTAACATTTCATCTTTTGGTTTGAATTTGCCTCTCCTTAACCATTCCTGCATTCAATCTTTATCAACATGAGCTTCTTCCAGGAGTTTTCCATACTTTCAACTATATTTATGCATTTTCCACATTTCTTGCCTTCTCATCTGATCCTTTACCTTATATTCTTTCTTTTTTTTTTGTTTTTTGGCATATTCAGTTGCTGCCTAATTTTTATCTACTTCTGGTTTGATTTCCATTCCCGCTTGACTCCAATATGCTTCTGCTAGACTAAGCTAGACTAAGCAGAGAAGTCATCTTAGATTTATTCTCCTCATGTTTCAACACTTTCACTATGTTTGAGTCTTGTGAGGTCAGCAGATATGTGGAAAGTCCCACAATTGCAGATCTGTACTTGTAATCAATTTCAAGGAGGCCCATACCTCTTCCAGAACGGGGAATATATAATCTTGGTATGCACTGAATTTTATAGATCATTTGATGAGCATGAATCATCCTTCTTGTTTTCTTGTCTTATGTATCCAAAACCTTTTAGGGCCAGTCAAGTCACTCCAAAATAAGTTAGGACAGGAAGGACAAATTGGTTTATAGCTTGAATTTTGTTCCTAGATGTCAACACTGTTTTAAGAATTAATTTAAGTCTTCTAAAATATTCTTTACTAAGTTTTATTCACATTTGTTCATGTTTTATTGTTGATCTTTCATCAGTTCCCAAATATTTATAAACTCCCTCTTGCTCAAGTTCTTTTATATCACATTCTTGTCCCAAACTAATGATCTGAAGTAGTTGACTTCATTTGATCATCAACCTGTAGGATGCTGGATCTGGACCGGATTTGAGACGGCAGCTTCACCAGCATCTGATCTGAGCTCCAAGCTCCTCCCCTTACCCACATCCCCTCCATCTCCTTCGTTCCCCCCAGATCTCATTTGCCGCGACTTTGCCAAGCAGTGTGGTCTTAGAGCTCCAGGCATGGTAGATGTTTTTTCTGCTATTTTTGGGTGTTAGTGTTGCTGTTAGTTCAGCCAGGTTCCCTTTTCCTTTTGCTTAACCTCCCCTCCATTTTGCGTCACGTTACTGTTAAAAAAAAAAAAAGAAAGTTTTTGCTGTAGCAGTTAGAGTAGGCCTTTTATCCCTTCCCCCTCCTTGCTAGTGAGTTGTGTGTGATTGGTGTGGTCAGGCAGGTTAAGGCTTTGTGCCTTGTACTTTATTTTGTTGGCATGGCAGATGAGCAATCAAAACTGATTTTTCAGAAAGTGCACAGAGTGTGGCCATAAGTTGTCCCCAGCTGATGGCCACACTCTGTGTGGGGTGTGTTTGGAGGCAGCCCATCTTTCCACGGACTGCCCTATTTGTGCAGGGTTCAATTCCAGGGCCCTGAAGGATCGCAGAGTAAAATTGCTCCTTAAGGGAGTTCTCCTTACTACGGAGGCAGCTGCCTTCACTTCTATTACAGTCATGGCCATGACCGCTTCTTCAGTCGCTGTCTCTTCCACTCCCTCCCAGGCTTGGACTCAACCTCTAGTACATAGGCCTGGGGACAGGGAGCCTAGAAAAGAGAAAAAATATAAAGACAGAGAGAGAGAGAGAGAGAGAGACAAAGGGAGGAAGAGATCCCTGGACCAGACCGATCTGGTGGGTCCTCTCCGAAACAACAGGTAGTTTCCAGACCAGTTTCTCCTCAGCTCTGCTTGCCCAGATTCTCGCTGGAGACAGAGGAGCCTAGACCTTCTTCCAGGGCTTCCGCACATCAACCCTTCCTGTTGGCGTCGATGGCCTTGTTGCGTTCCACCAGAAGTTTGAGTGAGGCAGACATGGTCTAAATGATGCAAAGATTTATTCACACCCAGATTCAGATGGGGGTCTTGCCAGCCCCCTCTCGAGAGGGGAGCTCACTTCTCTTTTTTGCCCCGATATTTCCTTCTCCAGTCCGACCCCCGGTATCGAAGTTTTTGGATCTGAGAGGTCCTGGAGTCAGGGGGTCGTCGCCGATAGTACCAAGTACCTCGATGCCGGCTGTACCTTGAGCGCATCGGATCCGACTAGTTCAGATCTGAGCTGCCCTCTGAGCCGAAGCCTGGGTGTCGGATCTGAGGGGTTGGGTCTTTCTCCTTTGGTGCCGACGTTGTTGGGTCAGAGCCCTCCCCTTGGCATCTCAGCTCCGTCAGGCTTGGCTCCAATCCCCACGTTGGATCTGGGGAGAGCAGCCTCCTTATTAGTTTCCCAGGAGGCTCGCTCCCCCTCGACTTTCAGTGTGGTGGAGAGGGTTCTCTCCAGTGGATCAAGGCCCCTGACCATCTCCTCAGATTCTGCCCCTCCTCACCTCTGGGTGCATCTTCAGCCATTTTGCCCATGCAGGGACAGATGTGCTCAATGTGCCCCAGACGGTTTCCCTTGAGGAATCACAGGTAGTTTGCGAGCCCTCTCCAGAGAGTCCCACCAAAGAAATTCCTCCCAAATGAACATGCAAAAGGAGGCACCTGGACTCCTCTCCAGAGTCCCTCACTGAGGATACCGATTTGGAGGAAGGGGCAGGCTCCCCCAGATCACCCCCTGATGATGTCTCCTTTGGAGACATCCTGGAAATCATGCACCAGTGTGGGTTTGGTCTGCCCCCAAGCCTTCCTTGGATGAGTCGGTATTTTTGGAGGCCTTTGGCATGGGCCCATCTACCTCTACCTCCTGGGTGTCCCCACCCCCCCCCCGTGGATCCCTTGGTGGACCTTATTACCATCAGGGCATGGAAGGAGCCAGACACTGTGGAGCCAATCCTCAACTGCCCTGACAAAATCTTAAGCCCTCCTGTAGACAGACCTAGTTGGAACAAGGGGTCCCCAGTGGACACCATGATGGCAGTGGCTGCCACTAAGAAAGAACTAGCCCAGGAAAGTTCTACTGTCTGTCCCCCCAACCGAGAGTCCAGGATGATGGACCATCTGGGAAAGAGGACTTATGCTTCAGCTACCTTTTCTATAAGGACGCCGAATTGTTTGACTCGCGTAACTCGACTGCAGTGAGACCTGGTCAAGAAATTCACTGTCACCCCCAGAGTCCATGTCACTGGAGGATAAACGCATATTCTCCATGCAAATGGCCACTCTCAAAGTGGTTTCTAATACGTCCATGCACTTCCTTTCGCATGCCACTAAAGGAGCAGCAAGGGCGGGTGGGTCTGGCGTTGCCATGAGGCAACACGCCTGGCTCAGGCTATGTCAGTTCATGGAACCCTTTAAGGCATCTTTCGCAAATGTCCCTTATGATGGCTCTTTCTTGTTTGGGAAGATGGTTCGTGAGACATTGGTCCAGAGTAAAAAGGACTGGAAGACACTTTCTGCCAAAGGGTCTGCTTCTCTAACCCCCGAAGGTCCTTTTCTAGGAATCAGCGGGGGCAAAAGAAGATGTGGTTCCAGAAGTCTCAGTATTCCCTAGACACTCAGGACTCCTCTTCCCCTAGAGGCAGAGGGGGACAAGACAGATGCCAGCACAGAGGTGGGGAGGGTCCAAGAAATTTCAGGTCTCGAGAACTGTTCTCAGACAGGCCTGCGCAGCAGCCCTGAGGGGTTGCCTGATTGCTCTGGAGGCAGTCGGGGGTCGCCTATCAATGCACCTGGCTGCTTAGGAGTCCGTGTCATCAGACCGTTGGGTACTTCAGATAATATCCAGAGGTTATACTATCCCCTGTGTGACTCCTCCCATCCCCCCAAAACACCTCCCGGACATTACACCCACGCAAACGGAGGTAGCAGCACTCAAAATAGAAAAGCTGCTCAGAAAATGAGTCATCCAGCCTGTCCTCCAAGATCAGTCCAGATGAGGTATCTATTCCAGGCCTGTTCTGGACCTTTCCACCCTGAACCTGTCAGTTGCCAAAAAAAAGTTGCGGATGGTCACTCTACAATCCATCCTGCCTTACCTGCAGGAGAATGACTGGATGTGCTCAATAGATCTCCAGAACGCGTACTACCATATAAAGATGCACAGACACTACAGGAGGTTCACTTTTGGCTAGGGGCCAATCACTATCAATTCCAAGCCCTCCCCTTCAGTCTCACCACAGCCCCCAAGGTGTTCACCAAGGTCATGGCAGTAGTATCTGCTCACCTGAGGCTTCAGGGGATACAGGTCTACGCATAGCTGGACGATTGGCTCCTTGCCGCTCCCACCAGGCATCTACTTTGTCAGGCCAGAGACTATTTCCTGAAATTGTCAGACTTGCTGCGTATTACAATCGACATATCCAAGTCTTCTCTAGACCCTATTCAGGTCTTAGACTACGTAGGAGCGAGAATATATACGTTACAAACCAAGGTCTTTCTAACTCCAGAGAGAGTTCAAAACTTACAGCTTCATGTGTCAGTGATCCTTCAGTCTCTCCTCCCTCCAGCTGAGGTGGTTTTACAAGCCCTAGGTTCCATGGCAGCCACCATTAGTCTTCTCCTCTGTGGTTGTCTGCATATACGGGTACTACAGTGGATACTAGCGGTTCAGTGGTCATTACTAGATCTACCTTTGACTCATCCTATTCATGTAAGCAGCGCTTGCAGGCAGTCCCTCCTCTGGTGGATACACTCCTCGGATCTAATCGAGGGATGGACTTTTATTGCCACCCCTCCCAAAGCCACGGTGATCACGGATGCCTCCCAACTGGGGGGGGGGGGGGGGGCATTGCTTGGGCAGGACAGTCCAAGACACATGGTCCCTGATCGAGACCAAATTCCATATTAACATTCTAGAGATGAGAGCTGCCTTGTTAGCATTGCAGGACCTTCATGCCTTCCTTTCTCTGGGAACTATTGCAGTTCAGACAGACAACATGTCAGTGGTCTGGTACATCAACAAACAGGGGGGAACCAGATCTTATCCCCTTTGTTGCGAGGCCATAATAGTGTGGGAATGGAAGATCTCCACCAACCGTTTTCTGGTAGCAATGCACATTCTGGGTCGATCCGACATACTGGTGGACACACTGAGCAGAACTATCCTGATGCCTTATGAGTGGTCTGTGAATCTTTCTTTAGTGGAGCAGATCTTCCTCAAGTGGGGTTGGCCTTGCTGCAATCTCTTCGCATCTCCTTCCAATGCGAAGTGCAGCAAGTTCTTCGCTCTGATCCCCCCACAGGGGGAATTCCCCAGGGATGCTCTGGTCCATGCTTGGCCTCCCAGTCTTATTTATGCTTATCCTTCTTTACCTCTCATGACAAAATTTCTCCAGAAGGCTCACCGGTTGGGGAGCAGAGTCATCCTCATTGCCCTATTCTGGCCTCGCCAAGTCTGGTTTCCCTTTCTTTGGTCTCATCTGATAGTTCCACTTTGGATCTTGCATCTGATACCAGATCTCATTTTGCATCCCTCAAGGTTCCCTCATCCAGACCTGGACTATCTGAAGCTCACTGCTTGTCTGCTCTAGTTCCTTTGATTGCTGGGACTCCCGATCTGTCTTCCCCGGTCAAAACTATTCTGGTGGCAGCTCATAAATCATCAACCAGAAAAATATACTGTAGTAAATGGAAGCTTTTTTCTATCTCGGCTTCGGACCCTTTCACAGCTCCTGTTCCAGTGGTCCTTGAGTTCTTGGCATACATTTTCCAGCAGGGTGCCAGCTCATCTACAGTAAAAGTTCAACTGGCTGCCATTTCCAATTTCCATGTAGGTGAGAACATGCCTTCTTTAGCTTCCTCCAGACTTTGCAAAACCTTTATTAAAGGTACCTTTCTTTTAAGACCCTCGGTTAAAGATCCTACCCCTCCTTGGGACCTTACCCTAGTTTTACAAGCTTTGATTGTTCCACTATTTGAGCCTGCTGCTTCTGTGGATTTGAAATTTTTATCTTGGAAGACAGCTTTTCTAGTGGCTATTACCTCGACTAGGAGAGTGCCAGAACTCCAGGCATGATCTGTCAAACCTCCATATATGATTTTTCATAAAGACAGGGTTTCACTTCGTACTAATCCCTCTTTTCTTCCTAAAGTGGCTTTTGAAACAAATATCAATCAATCACTCAATCAGTTTACCTGTTTTCTTTCCAAATTTTCAGAACGGGTGAATATAAATTACATTTATTGGACATGCATAGACAGCTACACTTCTACGTACACAGGACTAAAGCCTTTCGCAAGTCTGATCAGTTGTTTGTGTCCTTTGCTACACCCTTTCTGGGCAAACGGTTTCTAAGGTAACCACTGCCAGATGGATTTCCCTTTGCATCCTTCAGGTTTACAAAGACAAAGGTATGTCCCTTCCGGGTAGGATAAATGCCCATTCTACCAGGTCCATGGCTATGTCAGCTGTCTTTTGGTCTAGAGTGTCTTTAGATGATATTTGTTCAGTGGCTACTTGGTCCTCATCTCACACCTTCATTTCTCATTATAAATTGGGCATGGTTTCCAGGAGGAGAGCATCCTTTGGCTCTGCAGTGCACTGAAATATCCTTCCATGAGGGCCACCCAAGGTTTTGGTAGCTGGGGACTCTGTCCCACAGGTTGATGATCAAATGAAGTCAACTATTTCAGATAAAGAAGTTATATATTCACCATAATGTAACATATGAGTAGTTGGACTTTATTTGTCATCAACTGTCCCTCCCTACTTCCCTCTGACCTTCTCATTATGTTTTCTGCATTGGCAGGCAGGAGAGAGCGCCTTTGTGGCTCTCCTGTTTCTCTTTGTTACTGAAGGTTATTGGATCAGGCTCATGTGAGGGAAGGAAGGAGATGGAGGGGTATTATGGGCAAGGGGACCAGCTTGGAACTCGGATCAAATGCTGGTGAAGCTGCCGTGTCAGATCCGGTCCAGATCCGGCATCCCACAGGTTGATGACAAATGAAGTCCAACTACTCAGATGGAATGTTATGGTGAGTACATAACTTCTTTTTTTTTTCTTGGTGCTGCAGCCTTCCTGCTTTAAAAGTTGCATTTGTACATTTATCAAGACCAATGACATTCTCATATCATCTGAAAAAGGTTTGACTACATGCAGTTGTGCTTTCAGTTCCTCATCTGATGAGCTGTACAGTTTTAAATCATTAACAAGAGAAGATGAGAAGTCTTTACACTTTGTTGTTTTCTAGGAGCCAAATTATAGCCATGGTGTAATCTGTTAAGTGGACAGCTTAATGGGTTAAGGGCAAGACAGAATAGCATTGGTGACAAGAGAGTCACCCTGGAATATCCCCCTTTGAATTTTTATCCCTGGAATAATAATTTGTCCTTTATCATGGCTTAATTGCAAAGTGGTCTGCCACTGTTTCATGGTCACTCTAATGTAATTGATCAGTGTAGGGTATATCTTATACATTTTTAAACACACGTTTATCCATGAATGTGGGATACTGTCAGATACTTTTTTTGTAGTCAGTCCATGCCATACTTAGATTCTTCCCCTTTTTACAGTTCTCCATTATGACTTTATTTATCAACAAATGATCCTTTGTTCCATATGACTTTCTTTTATTATCATTTTGTTCTAGTGCCATGATTGCATTTTCTTCTAAATGACTATAAACTCTGGCAGCATCAGTTCCGGTGTATAGTTCATACATCGTCAGAAGGCAAGTTATTGGTCTATAATTTTTAGGATAACTTGCAGGTTCACTCTTAAGTAAGAGCATTGTTTTTCCTGTTGTTTACTAGGCTGGTGTCTGTTCGGAGTGTGCATAGAAATAGTTGTTACTCATGGCTAAATCTTCATGCAAAGATATTAATACTTTTAACCAGAAGTTAGGTACTGCGTCTGGGCCTGGGGTTTTCCAGTTGGAGGCTTTTCTTAACGTCATTTCAACCTCTGGTAGTTGCTTCATCCCATTTCATATCCTGTACATTTGGACTTCTTACTTCTATCAATTTAGCATCTTTGTTATGTTCCACAGGATCTTCATAGATATTTCTTCAAAATGTATCTATTCCTTCTTTTATGGGGGAGGGGGTCTTTCAATTCCTTTTGCCTTGTTTACCAGTTCTCTATAGAACTTTTTGGGGTCATCAATAAATTGCTTATTTGTACTTTTCCTTTATATTTATCTGCATGTCTTCTAAGTTTTTCCACCTGTGCTGAGATTTTTAGTTTATTTGCAGTAGTGCAAAATAGATCCTGATCTGTTCCAATACTGTGCGTTGCTTTTATCACATATATTTCTGAGTATTTTTGTTGATCTGTTCCCTTTCCTAAACTCTTCTTGTCTTAACTGCTTTGTAGTTTTCTATATTCGATACTTCCATGATGGTATTCAATCTCCTCCCTTCCTTTCCCTTACTACCCTGTGTTCCTGTGGTAGAACTTTATCTGTTATTAATTTAGCTGCACAGTAATATATTCTGTTTACTTCTGTTATATTGCATGGATATCCATGGACAGTCCTAATTACTGCTTTATCAAACTTCTAACTTTTGGGGTTTTAATGACCTTCTGCAGTCTATTTCTTTCATTGATCTTAATATGTCTGTCTCTGTTAAATCAAGCAACTCTTCTCTTAGCTCATTTTCTTCTAAACTGAGGACACATTTTTTTGTTCTCCAATTCCTGCGGGAATTCTATAGAAATTTCTATAGCATTTTCCTGTGGCATATTCTCTTAAATTTCATCCTGTGTCATCCATTGCTCTGTCATATGGGAACTCACTGGCCTATCTCTCTTCAACATTGACTGCATCAGAGTTGCCACAGTTTCCTGTTCCTTCCCTTGCTGTCCAGCTCAAGCTAAAAGTTTATACCGGTTTCCTGTGGAAATCTCCAAAATATCTTCATATGGTAGCTGATCAGTTGCTTCCCATTCCACTGGTTTCTCCTCAATGTGTATGTCCATTACTCTATCCTGTTGTGGTGTTTTCTGAGTTAGATTTTCTACTCTAAATCCTTCACTTTGCAGATACTCCATAACCTCAGTTTCTATTTCTTTACCTTCTCCATTACTAATCTTCTTTTCTACTTTTCCTCTTTGTCTTCTTATTTTTTGTATTGTAAAGTTTTCCATGTCTGGATTCTTTTGCCTGCATTTCTCTTCAAATATCTTTGGGGCTGCTCTTTTTTTATTGATTAGTTTTGCTTTCTCCTTTGCATAAATATTCCACCATATTAAATTTATTTTTCTTTCCCATGTCCATATTTCTCTTCAGATGCCTCCTGATCTTCCTGTTGTTCCTTACTTTGGGGACTTGTTCCATCATGCTGTGATGTAACCTGTCATAGACCTTCTACACCAAATCCTTCACTTCGCAGGCATTCCATAACCTCAACTTCAGTTTTATTAACTTCTACTTTACTAAACTTTTACATGTTTCCTCTTTGTGATATTATTTTTTTATTGTGAAACTTTCCATATCTAGATGCCTTTGCCTGTATTTCTCTTTGAATAGCTTTGGTGCTGCCATTTTTGTATTGATTAATTTGGCTTTCAACTTTGCATAAATTTTGTGCCACATCAAATCTATCTTTCTTTCCCATGTCCATATTTCTTTTTTATACCTTTCAAAAAATCTCTAAGTTTTGTTGTTTATATTTTCGCACTTCCTCAGATGCTTCGTTTTCCAAACATATCAAAGCTTCTTAATCTATATAATGTTTTTCACAAATCTGTTGTATTAATGAACATACATTTTTATTTGAAGCTTCTGACAGTTTTTCTTGTGGAAGTATTTTTCTTTCCTCTAATTTCTCTTAATCTTTTTGTATAGCTTGAGTCTGGAAATTCTGGGCTTGTTGCATAATAGTAACAATACATAATTTCTTTCTATTTTTTATTAATTTATGTGTGCCTATGTCTTAAGTGAAAATTCAATAAATGTGTTTAAAAAAAACTGAAAAGCCATACTACATAAGTAAATGATGGGGGCAGGAATTTCAAGAGAGAAAATCAAAAATGAAGAGACAAAGAAGAGAACATGTAAAAAAAAAAAAAAGTAAAAGATTGTGTGTGTGTGTGTGTGTGCGCTTTCCTGCATGATTACTGCCTCAGACTGCTTCCATTATGGATTTAACTGCCTCAGGATGATGACAGCAATCCAAACCAGGACAATTACTGCCTCAGAAAGCCTCCTGCCCTCCAAAAGGATTACGGTAAATTCAGGTCATAGAAGGTAAGTTGCTTGAATGGCTGTAACCTTGACAAACCAGATGCTCACACTCGCTTGAAAGTAAGTTCAGGTACGCAGCTGCCACTCCATCTGCCCGCAATCCAGGACATGGGTGGAACCAAGTGCTGACTGCAGAACAGGTAAGTGGGGAAGGGGAGAGGGGAGTGTGATGTTAGGTTTAAAGAAGAGGTGGGGAGTGTACTGCAGACTTTGGAGTTAGGGAGGGGAATAGGGATTTTCGGTTCAGGGTGTAAGGGGCTTCAGGGTTATGGTGGGAGACTGAGATTTTATGTCTTTAGTGCAATCATGGATGGGAGAGGAAGGAGATTTTATATATAGACATTGATCTGGAGACTAGGTTTAGGGAGAGAGAAAGAGGATTTTAGGTTTAGGGAGTGATAGGGATTTTAGGGTTAGGGAGGGGGATTTTAAGTTTAGGGAGCAATAGTAGATGAGAGGGGGAAGGGGATTTTAGATTTAGGGAGTGAGACAGAATGGGAGGGAAGGTTTGTGGAGTGATTGGGACTTTAGGATTAGGGAGGGGTAGGGGAGTTCAGGTTTATGGGGGAAGGAATGGGGAGTTTAGGGTTAGGCACTGGGTGGGAGTTTTATGGTTAGGATCAAGGTTCTGGTAGGGATTGTTAGCTTTATATGGAATGAGTTACTTGGAATTAGAGCACTTGGCAAAATAAGTGAGTGGCAGTGAAAATGTGTGTATCAAACAAATGAGTCTTGAGAACACATAGTGAACCCTACATACACACATGTGACAGACACCCACACCCAAGAGACAAGCAGGATTTGTCTAGCAATGACTTTTAGATAATTGATCATTATTGTTAGCCTCTACAGAAAAGCATGAGGAAGAAAGAAAGCAGGAAGCAGGCAGCAGGGATGGTAATGTTTGATATTAAAGAAACATTTCATTCACTGGAATGCACGTCTCCATAAAATCCGAAGGGACGTGGTATGGAAAATAGATACCTAGTGTAAGTACAGGCAATGTTTGAAGATCTGGGGTTTACCCTACCTGTGATTAGTCAAGTTACAAGGAAGGTGAGCATACAGAGAAGCCTCAGATAGGGGGTGTCCAATTTCATCACGCTTACTTACAACAGCGATGGCTATAAATATTAAGGGAAGGCCTATAGGGAATTGAATGGGAAGGAAACATAAAATAAATTACAAAGAGAATAAAACAGAATCAAGTGTTAGGCTCTTAAGTACAGAGAAACAAACAAGAAAATGAAGGCTGCCTATGGAAGTGGAAAGGGAATGTTAACCCATTAATGGGGAAATACATATAATAAAGATGATTAGAATCCCAAAAGTGGAATACCTACCAAGGCATCTATCAATGGTAGGTAAAGAAAAAATGGTTAAAAACTTGCAAAAGATGTGATAGATACATCTAGAGAGAGAATCCAGTTAGAGTAGCCAAAATGAATGAATGAATGAATCAATCAATCCATCAATCAATCAAACACTTCAGATAAGAACAGTGGAAATGGGTGGTAGGTCACAAAATGTGACTGAATACAAAATCCAAGAGAGAACCACTGCTAGTCAGTGCAGAAATCCATCTACCTAAATCAGGATAGCTTCAGAAACAAAAAGGGAGGAAACAGCAAAAGAGAAAGGAGTAAGATGTATATAGTGCATAGATGTCAGAAGAAGATAAGAGTAAAACAACTTAAGTTGTTGTAGAAGGCCAGTCTGGAAGGGAATTAGAACACAACAGAAAGGGGGTCAAAGAGGGACCTGGAAGAACAATAGGAAGAAAAAAAAATGGAGTGGACAAGCAAAGTTCAACTGGCAGAAACAATTAAGGAAATCAGAAGGAACTTGGAAAGGAAGAACCCCAGAGTAAATGAAAGAAATGAAGCAACAATAAAGAGACAGGTTGTTTGGTATGGAAAAAAACTAGAGGTGGCATGATATGTAGGGATAAGGCAAAGTAGGAGAGGAGCTAAAAATTAGGAAACCAAGAGCAAAATGGGAGAAGAGGAAGAATGGGACAGTGGCCGTGAGGAATGTGAAGGAACGTTAAAGACATTACACACAAAGGCAGCGATTCATGACAATGTGCAGGTGGTCTTACATTCTGAAAGGATAGTTTAAGGAAAAGAAAAGGGAGGCAACAGCTGGTAGCTGAATAGATAAAGAAAATACAGTCTAGAGAGAGAAGAGAGAGAGAGAGAGAGAAAGGTGTGTGTGTGTGTGTGTGTGTGTGTGTGTGTGTGTGTCCTGGGCATGCATGTGAGCAAGGAAAACACGGGCCTAACACTTCAGAAAATAGATCCATTTTGACAGAAATACCACCACAAGGCTCATTCCTAGGACCTATCATCTTCTCCATTTTCATTAACAAATTATTTTTTTTCCCAAGTCTGAACTGTATCTTTTATGTATATGCTATCATTGTACTGCATTCTGGCAATTCATTTCACAATTCAGCTCACTATAGAAGTGAGTATTTGCAATGCAATTTGTGATGAAATGCAAAAAATGTACTATGCTGCTTGGCATCCATCAATAAATCAACTCCCTCGTTAAACATTACTGGCACTCATGGTTTACCTGTACAACTTACTGAGCAAAGATGCCTTGGTACAACACAATTAACATTTGTACACACGTGCAAAATAATCAGAAAATAATCAGAAAAATCAGCTTTCAAACAGCTAAGCTTATCATATAAATACGCAAAGCTACCCCCCTACAATCCAGGAAACCCTTCTATTAGAAATGAGAAATACAAGAAAAAGAACACTCTCGAACTTTATTTACCCTGAACTCAACCCGCAACACTCATAACCTGAAGATAACTGTAAACAGGATCTGTAGATTCATACATTTAGGTAGCCCTAGAAAATGCCACTGATACTCAGTGCAGAAATCCAACTGGCTGCTAATAACTGCCAGGAGCACTTTGCTACTTAACTGCTTTTATTGACTACCTTCAGCAGACAAACTGCTGCAAAGACAAAAGAGTTATTTCCTGTGCTCATTAACAGAAAATGTTGCATTGCTGTCTAAGCTCCACTTGTCCAAAGGGACAGCAGAAACAGTTTGCACCAGCAACCTGGCCCTCTCTCTACCTCAAAATGTCAGGAAGTCCTGAAATTAAGTACCTTTAAACAGATGAATGCAGCTTTCATTGTAGGCACTGTCTAAAAACTTCAAATCAAGCAGCATAGTCAAAGCTTATTTTGTACTCCTGAAATTGTACAAACTTTTGATTCGTGTTGACAAAATGTGACGTTGGTATGGTGTGTGTGTGTGTGTGTGTGTGTGTGTGTGTGTGTGTATATATATATATATATATATATATATATATATATATATATATATATATATGCTTGTTTACAGCACCATCAATCACATTGGAGAGTGTATACTGCGTGGATTTTATGGATTACTGTTTTATCTCCAGTTATAGCACTAACCTAGCAATGTTAATTTATTGTAACTGTGGTAACAGAGGGGGGTACTATTGCTAAACTGTCGAACTTTTGAAGTTAAAAATCTTTGCTGTCTTCCACATTTTCTCTTGTTGGCTGGAATTATTCCAAACTGATTTGGCATTAGATCAGCAATGTTACTCTGGCTTGATCCTCTTAGCTCTCTCTTCTGTATTTGATGTTGTGGACCATGATTTCTTATTTCATCTCACTCATTACTGTGGCAGCTTGGACATTGCACTTAATTGTTTTAATTGTTTTGCCTCTTACCTCACTGATTGTATTCAACAAGTTATACCAGAAGCTAAACTCTCCTCTCCCTGCCAGCTGACACGTGGGGTGCATGGCTTGCATTTTAGGTTCATTGTTGTTTACCATGTATAAGTACTCAATAGACATTACTAAATGTACAGATTTAAATTTCCATTCTCATGCTGACAATATGCAGCTATACCTCTCCTTTTCTTAAGACTTGAGAACAGTACTAAAAATTGCCTTGGACTTGAAATGCAACAACAATTGAATGATTGATAATTATCACTAGCTCAATACCAGCAAAATGATTGCAATGACTATCCGTGCCATCATGCACAATTCTTTGGCCCCAGATTTTGTTATCCTATATTATGTACAGTGAGGACAAGATGGAGTTTGTTTCTGAGGTGTGGATTTCTTTTTAACAAGAAACATCATTATTGAATTATCACTTACAACACAGGCAGTCATACATTTCTGTTAATGAGAAGAAACTGCAGTGACATATTTTCAGTTGCAAACATTATACATTGCTTATAATCTCCATACATGCACTGTCAGCCAAACATTACATAGCACATTTAACTTCTGTCTTCTCTTAAATCTTATTCCTCCTCCATAACCTTATTCTGCATGTATTATTCCCACAATTCCCATTTTTCTATGTAATTTGCTCCAGATCTTTTATCGCTTTTACTATATTCACAATTCCTAGTGCAGTTGGTTTAGACCTTGATTTCCATTTTCTAGTAATTGTTTTTTTTGGCAGCCACCAGAATTAAACTTGGCACAAGGCCTTACTCTGTCTAGGCAATTCCAAATTTTTATCACAGCTAAAAAAAATAATTTTCTTAGTTTCACCAATTTGCTCACCTAGTATTTCTGACAGAATAGTCTGCAAGGAAGTTTTAAAGTCTGCCAACTCATTACCCTCCCAAAAATATGTTCCCAATAATCTTTCTCTTCCCCATTACACCTCTACATGAGGAAAATTATTTGAAGTCTGCTGGGCAATAAAAACACATATATAAAGACTTCCAAGCAAAGATCCTAAATCTTCTAGACTTTGTTGCATATTTAGGAGCCATACATATATCCTCCCATTGTTTCTCTGTGAATTACTTATCCAGTATCTCTTCCCAATCATTTCGAACCTCCTCTGATTGACTCGTATAGTTATCATGCAATATTTTATATGTCCTACTAATTATCCCTTTTTAACAACAGCTTCTATTCTAAACCATCAGTGCTGATCCTTGACTTAGGATCCCCCTATTCCTTTCTCTTTGCCTATACTCTGATATCAGTCCTTGATAGAGAAGGCAATCTATAGCCTGCAGTCAAAATGAATTATTGGCCTCTTCCAATTCTATTACCTTTCCCTCTCTAATTATTTTCTCCCAATGCCTTGGTTCCTTTGCCAGTTTTCTCCAGTAAATTTCAGCATCCTCTTGCCTATTCTCTGTACCCCTAATTGCAGTTATTCATATAATCAGCATTTCCTTTCTCAATTCCCATGTTGGCTTAGTTCTAAGTATACTTTCTGCTACTTTATGAATATAATATTCTGTATGGTTATTGTTATTCTCCTTAAGGATCTGCATCCAAAATCCCAGTCTGTCCTCATTTCTTGGGATTCCCCCATTTCACCACCATCCCTTTCCACTTTGAATTATAGCTTTATGCTTGTGCCATGTATAGGAGCTTTAACTGTGTAGCTCTGAAATAATGATGTAGGAATCTTGACATGATATTTGATAAATGACTTACCTTCAAGGACTAGGTTTCTACCATCATCAAACTTTTTTGTTACCATCTGAGAAATATCTGACTGATTAAGCATCATATTCTACCAGATAGCTTACCTATGGTATTGCATGCCCTAGTCTCTTCACATCTGGTCTACTGCAATACCTTTACCCAGGGCTACTGGACACCAAGCTTGGTCTATTACAGCTGGTGGTGAACTCTGCCACAAAACTTCTTATTGGTGCTCCCAGAACCCCTCACAAGACACCACTGTTGCAGACACTACACTGGGTACCAATCTGGTCTCACATCAGCTATATAATCCATGTCCTGCTCTATTTAGCCCTTCACAACTTGGGACACCCTTATTTCTAGGAACTCCTATGCAGCTACCAGCCTGTGAGCACCTTGTATTCATCTACCCATGGATAGCTTGAGGTCCTGAAGGCCCAGCTTGATACCTCAGGAAATCACTCATTTGTATACCAGGGACCCTGTCTTTGCAATCCTTCTGCCAGAATGCCATACATCGATCCTAACACATAACAGTTTCAAGCATTTTCTCAAAACATATTTCTTTGACCTTGTATGTGAGGCTTAGCCTTAATTATGTTTGTATTTGTTCAATTTTCTTTTCTTAACTTATTACAAGATTTTTCTGTTCTGCTTCTTAATAGTGTTTGGACATGAGCACTTAAATGAAGTTGACAACATGATGCTGTTTCATGTATCTACTCTGTTCCTTTTGTACATCTGTATTGTACAGTATCTAGTAAATGTAATTCACTTTTGGAAAAATTGTAACTGTCAATCTGGCCTGGGCTGTGGCTGAAAATGGTCTGTGGACCAGCCCACCAACCTGGTTAACAAAGTAAGCAAGTAAATAAATACATAAAATTCTATATAATTTAATAGTAATTATTTTGTAAAAACTGAGGCAAGACACCCATCAAAAACCAACTCACACTGATGTATTTTTGATGTGTCAGCCCCTTGTACGTCTCTAGATCTTCAGAAAGTGCCACCACAAAACCTTTAGTGTCATATACATTAAGCAACAGCTCAAGTGCAGTTGGAAAACATCATGCAGAAAAGACCTCTGTATAGATAGGCTACTTCAGATTACTTCTATACCTATGAACTTTAAAACATATAGCAACAGTGAAATAAAATGATAATTTCAACTGGAAAACTAGATGATGAGAGATGCACAACATGTTGAAAGTGAGTCAGAATTATTATCTAGTAAGGACCCGGGGAGGCAGCTCATTAATAAAATTCTGACCAATAAGTTGCTGGGGTCTATATGACGCTTTCAAATGGACTAAATAGCGAATGCTATTTAGTCGATCCGATACTGTCGAAATGGCAAAATAGCAAAGTCATGGAACATCAATTTTTTCCATGGAAAAAATTTGGTGGGCCGTCTTCGAGACTTTTCCATTTCCTCCACTATGGTGCGATTTCAGAGTTGGTATGTTTAAGTAGGGGGTGTGTGGGGGGCACAGCCTCCCACTTAAATTTGTGTTTATGTTTTTTTTTTTTTTACAGAGCAGCGAATTTTTTCCCTGGGAAAAAATTTGCTGTTACGTTTGTTCGATATTTTGTTGTTTTGATATTATCGGTACGATGAAATAGTGTTCGCTATTTACATCGTACGATAATATGATATAGACGCAGTTGCAGTACTAGGCTACTACTAATGCAAAAGTAATCAGGCTAGTAACCAGCAGTAATGAAAGTAAAGTCATCCAAGAAAAGCCGTTCAGCTCCCCAGCTGAATAAGAAAATGGACTACTTTACTGATGTGTACTTTATCTATCAGCTAGTGCTGCTGATAAAAAATAAGTAAGATAGATAACAGTCAAAACAGAGTTCATAAAAGAAACAACTAAAACTGGCCATTCAATCCTAAGAACCTTGTGTTATGCAATGCCCCATTTCAGTTTTATATGTCAGAAACTAACAAAAATTACTTCAGCAGGACAGAAAAGTGATCTATATGTTATACTGCAATACATGTAGACTTATCCAGTGTAAAAGCCCTGTTCACTTACAATCAATAAATAACACAGATCTGTGCTCACAAAGCATGTTTACTAGATAATAATATGTATAAGATTAATTCTAAGGAGTTCTGCTAGAAACCTACTCTTTGGCCTTGAACCCATATCTGGAAAATTTGGTTCTGGATAGAGGAATGACTTTACTTAATAGTACAAGGAGACATGTTATCATACAGCTACAGGTCTTCTCAGTACAGTCAAAAGGTTGGCTGTACTGATATTTTGTTAAGATTTTGGCTGTTTTTACTACTGGCCCTTTAAAAGGCATATGCTATAGAAAATTAAACTCTTGTACGCTTAAGACTCAGTGAACAACATGTAACCAAGTCTCGTGTGATCATGATCTTACTAATATATGCATGAGTTTTCTCTATGACCAGGATTATTTATGACCCTGTCGTTTAGTGGAATTATTACTGGATTTCATACTTTTTTCTTTTTGTTGCTTCTGACCTTGTGCCTTTCCTCCATCGTCTCCCCCTAATTGGACTCAAATCCATTGGTTCTTCCATGGTGGGGCATCCCTAAAGCCATAGAGGCAAGGGTAATCTGGAGGAGGTATTTATTCAGGCAAATATGAGAATTGCTTGTGTCCTCAATGACACCTGCATATGAGGACATCTGTAGAGCCTAACCATACTTGTCAACCTACACACATTGAAAATATGCAGAAAGGCTCTTGAAAAGTAGGTATATCCAGTCAAAAAAATCTGGACATAAAATGAACATACCCAGTAGCACATCAATCACCCCATTTCCAGCAGGATTGTGGGATACTTCTTAGAAATGCAACTTTAAAAAACAGTGTGACAAATATGATGGAAAATATAAGAATGATGTCAAAGAAATAGTGTAAAATCCATAGACTTCAATGAATAATATTTCAAAAATCTACCTCACAAAAGTAATTTATTTTTGTTTCTGAAAAAAGGATCTGTAAAATGTGGGCATGGGCTCTTTTTCCTTTAAATTGTTAGTATCACCATCATGTTGCTCATATGGTGGGGTTTCTTGTGTACTAAACAGCTTCAAAATATACCTCTCAACTGCCTGACTTTTTCTCAGATTTTTGGTCTTTTCCTTGTAAAATTTGTGGTTTTCTGCAAATCACTGAGTTGAAGTAACTAAATAATGACATAGATTTGAGTTTCAGACGCCACATCTTTCAGAAAGTGCATGCTAACACACATCCTTTTATTCTAGCAACTTTCTAAGTTTATAACAGCAATATTTAAAATCCATCCCTATTTTTGGGTCTTTGTCTACCCATTATTTTAGGCTTTGTCCAGATTTCTTGCTCTAAGAGGCTTAGAGGTGTGCTTCAAATTCTTGTCTGATATGGGAGATTTGGAAAAACAAGTGATAAAATAAGGGCATAGTTCCAACATAGGTATATCATATGAAGGGGTAAATCGAGTCCCAAAATAAGTATATTCCTCCAAAATTAGTACAGTTGAGAGGTCTGTGCCTAACCTTATCTCTATGGCTATGGGATAGCAATTTGCACCACTGCAAAGATCCAGCCTCACCCCAGTGAGTATGGTCTCTCATGCACTCACTAATGAAGGTTACAACCAGGCAACAGGCACCAGCTGAAGATATGGACAAAGGCGCCCCCCCCCCCGAGAAATTTTGCCTGTATGCATCCTGCTCTGTAGCCTTCCCCAAGGATGGGCATGCCCAACCTCCCTGGCAGTTCAGCCGGCACTTGAGCTGCTAATGGAACTTTGATTGTTTTGGTCATAGTCAGGACTTCAGCCTTCCACACCACCAACATTGGGTGTGCTGGACATAATACTTCATTAGAAATACAAAACTATAATCTAGCCTCTGCCACCAAACATGGCACACTCATACAATACGCAGATGACTCGACCATCATCTGCTCAGCCCAGTCCCTACCCAAACTGCAAAAAGTCACACAGGAAGCCTTTTCCTCTGTTGAAACTTGGTTATCCGATGCCCAATTAATACTCAACCCAAACAAAACTAAACTACTCATCTTCCAACCCACCAAACATACTCAAAACAACTCTCACTTTAACATCACAGCAAAAGACAACACCACTATATACCCAACTGAACACACCAAATTGCTAGGAGTGGAAATAGACAATAAACTAAAATTTGACATTCACATATCCATGACCATAAAAAAAGTCCACAAAAAAACTAGGAGCGTTATACAGAAATAAGCATCTTCTCACCAAAGCAGCAAAGATTTCAATAGCAAATTCCCACCTTATCTCCACCCTACTTTATGCCTCTCCAATATATACCAACCTAAGGCAATGCAATCTAAACAAGCTAGAGACCTGCTACAACAAAATCGCCAAATTCGCCACAGGGGCATCCTACCGTAGTCACCACTGTTTCTCACTTGCTGAACTGGGCTGGCTTGAACTCCCTCACCTCCTTCAATGGTATCAACTCTCACTCACCCACAAACTAGTAAACCATCCACTAAATGTCCCATCCCTCCAGAATCTACTCCATCCCCATCGCACCACCAGACCACTAAGGTCCATCAACAAAAATCACTTGCAGATCACTAAAAGCCAATAACTCTGCTGGTGAAGCACTACTCTCTTGCACCATAGCCAAATTATGGAACTCCCTCCCACCCACAATTACCTCCATACCATCATGCACCCACTTCAAAACTTTACTAAAAGCTCACCTAAAAACATGCTGGCTATGCCCTTGCAACTCCCACTCTAATATCACCCACCCCATCCAACCACTACCTTTCTTTCCACTCCACTAACTACTTTGATTATAGCAAGCTCAGATGCTCATAAGCCTAGTTCTTATTATACAGCAGAAACTTCTTATTTTAACATTTGTTAATGTCTGTTATGTACTTCACAAATAAAGATTCTAGTTGTCTACTGATGTACTATGTTCTTCATCTGTAAATATGTTGTAAGTAATTGCTATGTAAATTGTTAATCACTATGTAATCCAATGTAACTACTGTCTGTTTATTTTAACTGTGGAGCTTTTCTCTCCGGGCCTCCGCTGAAAATGGACCTACATCCAGTCGGACACTCCCAGTCAGCAAATATAAATAAATAAATTTTAAAAAATTAGCAGATTTTGGAGAAAAAATATGGATTCATGTGTACTCTCATTGCCTAGAAACATACCCACCTACAAGTAAACACAGCAGACTTGACGTGGAAGGATTTTTTGTATTTTGGTCTTCTTCATGTGCATTTTTTGAGTTGCAAAAGTGAAGCATTGATTGTAGGGATAAAAACCCTTCCTTTCATATTATCTAGACTATGTCACACTCAAGGTTGCCTAGTAATTACCCTGACAAAATGAAGAAATGCAATAGTACAACATTTTTCAAATGATGAGACCAGTCTTTTATTATATGCAAAAGTAATTCAGAAAAAAATGATATGATCTTAAAATATTAACTGTTTTGGTACCAAATACAAGGGATCTTGCTAAACGGAGAAGAAAAGCGGTTTGAGTAAAACTACATTTTCAGCAAATCAGTAGTAAAAGAAGTATGCTCCAAGTCAAATTTCAGTTGTGATTGGGATGGGGATGCTTCTGTACCATGAAGCACTTTTTTTATTGTTAGAGCAAGAACACTCATCCATCTACCTGCTTAAATGAATAAACTACTTGAAACTTCAACAAGGTGTCTTTATTCCTCTCATGGGGAGAGCATCAGAGAGAGAGACTCTCCTAGATCTGCTATCTAAAGTGATTTTATCTGGACTAATCCTTTATACTCTGTTTTACTTTTTTAATGTAGGAATGTGCCTAATATTTGTCTATCAATCAGGTTGTTTATCCATGAGATAGGATGGGGGAAAGGTTTGCTACTGCGCATCCATGGTGGTGCTTAACTGAGATATCATCCTTGATCCAAATACTGTCGATTTAACACACCCTTAATTTTCTGTTAATATTGTCACTGTTGGAAGTAAAACCCTGACCCCCATGTGTAAAATGGGAAAAAGGGTTGTGGATGGATGGATGTTCACAGAAGTCATTTATACTTGGTAAGTAATTTTGATAAAGCACAATTTGTTGTAGCATTGTTTGTTGCTATTTACTTATACACCAGTAGATAATGTTCACATGTAAATTCTAATGCACAGAATTTGTATGCAGTCACATAGGTATGTAAATGAAAAGTCATTACATCTAGGACTATGCAAATTAAATAGTTTAGTTAGCCATAAATGCAGTGCCTGCGTTATACTTGCAGGCTGAGACCCTCTCTCTAACAATAATAGACCTAATAGCAGAGCTCTTTTCCCCTCCCAGTCTTATTTCTTTTACATTATTATTGCGGATGTGGCAGTTTTGTGTTACCCACATAAAGCAGCCTAAAGATGGTGTCATGGCAGATTTAAATGCCCACAATCCTAAGCAAGCACATTTGCAGCTGATTATGCTTTTGTGCAGTCCTATATTCAAGCAAAAATAATAAAATTCAGGTGATGATAACAGTTATATGCATTTCTCTTCTTACAAAGAAAAACACAGCTGCATTTTATTTCCTACTACATTTATAAGCATAAACACCTTCATCACACATCAGATGGATTTAGTTTTTTTGTACATAATGCTTTTATGTATTGATGTATGCTGATGCAATACCAAAATTTATTTTTTAAGATTTCTGTGTTTTTGGTTAAAGCACGGTATGGCGGTGCTGTTAAGTTAAAATATTATCTGAACTTTTGTTATTATTTGTTGATGTTTTTAAACACCATGATATATATATATATATGCGAGAGAGAGAGCTGTAACAATTGTGTATTTATAACATTTTCTGTTTTTACAGATCATACTTTGGATGGCGCTTCCAGAGACAAACAGCGTATTGTTTGGTATTCCGTGAATGTTATAGTTTTAATGTGTTTTTCCCCGACAGAAGAATGATATTATGAAATATAAGTGGAGGACAACACATATAAATTCATATTCTTTTTTCTTGGAGGATGATTTTAAGAGAGCATTGTCTCACTTTTTCCACCCAACTGGCATCTCATCTGAACTGCCAATCACTTCCTTCCCTAACAGCTTGCACCCGGGACAGCTGTCCCCTCCCTTTGTCCTACTCAAATCATGGCACTGGTTCGAAGTTTTTCAAGCCTGATTCCCCTGTGAGAATCAGGGAAAGGATTTGGGCAGAATCCATTAGCACACGCCTAACAGGGATCTGACATAGCCTTTAGTTTTGGACTTGTGTATGGAGTAACTGCTCAGCATGGCTTGTTACTTCATGCCTAAGTCCTTTTAGAATCCAGACCAATAAAGAATATATACTTGAAAAAGCAACAATAAAAAGAGAATATAATATCCTGTTTGTTTCTTAATGTATATCTGTCACTCTCCAAAACAGGTATAAGTAACAAACCCATGAAAGTTTTCCAAGTGCAAGCTCTCCTTCAAACTCCTCTAACAACAACTCATTTTAATGTCTTTTTAAAACAGATTGTATTCCCTAGTGGAGTAGTGGCCCCATATCTACATCCTTCTACTTGGTCATGATGAATATCAGCATGATGGCCATGTTGGCCGTCACACCTGCATTCACCAGTCCTCTCTGTAGAAGGAACTGTGCCACCTCATGGCCATGCCACACTAACTGTGTGTCAGAACTGGCATTTCAGGCCAGCTGAATTACAATGTTCATCATACAGATAGAGCTGCTCTGCCTGAGAACTTTGGCGAGACTTGGTGTCCCCACCCAGTCGTCAAGCAGCTTTGGCACTGTCCTCAGGCTAGGCATTGAAGATCATAGGTTCATAGGTAGGTACTAGGCTATCTGCCCGAGAGCATTTATAAGCCTAGCCAGAGTGTGTCGGCTTTCGCCGCCCCATTGATTAATTAACTGATCCTCTGTCAAGCAGAGCCAATGAAATGATCTCAGGGGTGTATTTTCTGTTACCATGGAACAACCTCCTGCTTCATCACAAGATAAATACAAGTTCCTTTATAAACTTAAGGAAACATCTTATCACACTGAGGCGTTTTAACTGTAAATGCTCTTCACCTTCCCAAGTGTAACCCATTCAAGTGTAGCTCACACTCCTCTATTCATGGTAACCTTAACCTTATTTAGGTGCATTTCAGCTTGGAACAGTCTATGGCACTATAGCAAATCAGTACTGATACAGTGTCTGCACAGCTCCAAACATCACTGTCAATACTGGGAAATGTACCATTTTCCAAGCAAGATTTCTCCCGTCTGTGTGCCTGACAACAAGGCTACTTTTTTTTTTCTCAAAGATAATGCTATTGAAATTAATTATCTTATGTGTGGTTGGTGACCTCCTTTTCAATTCAGTACCTTGGAGTTGTGAGGTATTGGATGGGAGGGGATCCTACATCTGGATGATGTTATGTGGGCAGGTTGGTTGCCTTTTCCTGTTTGGATTAGGGAGGGTGGGATGACTGAAACTGCATATTCTCACATCTCCAATGTTTTGGAATCTGGCCCAATGTGTGCAAGTTCTATTGAGCCACTGATCTAAAGAGAATATTACAATGACAAATAAGAGAAAGGGGAGAGTGAGCACCCCTAAGAGGTACTCCTGGTGACATCATATGTATGGAAGACTGTATGACTGGTTGGATATATAGGTGTAAGACTAACATATAGCAGCTGATATTACAGAAGAAACTGTGCAGGAACCTCTCAGAAGACATAACCAAAGAAACTATATAGGAACTACTCAGGAGGCATAACAGTCCCAAAATAGTTCCATATAGCTTTATCAAAGGCTTTTTGGATGTCTAATAAGGTAGCTGCTCCATGCATATTGTTCATTTAATGCCATTTTCATGCAGAAAGATGTCTTGGTAATTAAAATGTATAACAAATTTTACTATATTCACAAAACAAACCCATGTCAAGTCTGAATCAACTCCCCCATATTTATTTGATAAAAACATAATGATTCAATGATGCTAAGAGTTTCAACAAATATATTTGCTTTTAGCTGAAGTTAGGACATACATATATGGTTGTCTGGTGATAGTCTATCTTTCTCTAGTTTAAGAAACATAAGCAGCTGTGCTGTTGTAGAATTAATGAAAAAAACATAATTTTGATTCACTATATTCAAACTCTTGAGAGAATTAAATAATTTCTTATTAAGCCTTAAGTCTGTGGACTGTGTTTACTCCGTGTTGTGGTTACTGTGTTTCATATATTGTGGAATCATTAAAACTGCCTTGGTTTTATTATAAATAGTGGTGGCCCTTCCATTTTTAGTGTTTTTTGCTGGTTTATTAGTGTTTGTTTTGCACTGAATACTTCTCATTGCTGTTTAATGACTATGATTCACTTTTTGTTAAAACTGACAAGCAAATGGAACATGTAAAGCACAGAAAATATAAGAAAATCCTAAGGGACCTAAAACAGTATAAGAACAAAACAGCATATGACACTAAAGGTAACATGAATAATTTAACTTCAGGACCCCAGGAAGTGGGCAACACCAACCAAGGAAATGGAAGGGCTGAAGTGGACTTTGATAGTTTTGAGTTACATCCCAATGAAGGGTATCCCCAAGGTAAACACCAGGACATTTATGATCCTTTAGAATTTCCCACTTTGTGGAGGTCTAAGAGAATTGCCAACCAAACAGGGGTCCCAATCACTCTGAACAACCAATACGGAAGAGGCAATACCACAACAGATCCAGGTGGTGGAACTAAGGTGCAATGTATTTGGTGACAACACAGTCACCTGTTCCCCAAATGGCATCATGTTTCAATACCATGGCTATAAGATTTTCAATTACAGTACTCTTAATATTTCGGAGGACCTTCTTTCTTTATTTATAAAAGGTTTCACTTTTGTTTCATGTCATAAGTTCGACTATCATAGAGTTAAAGATTTATACTCTGAAATTGAACCTAGTCATTTTGTTTGGAGATGAGTCTAACAGCGACAATTCACAACTAGTTGGATTCAAAAAGAAAAGCACTATTACACCTTCACTATGCTTGTTGGTACAAACTTTTGTGAAAGTTTGCGAATTGGATCTATATGGACTTCACAAAAATTCCAGTTACCCCCCATTTTGGAACCTTTCTATGGGGGAGAAATACATCTTCTTATCCCTTCAAAACAACAGGTCGATCAGGGTCATGAAACCTGATAAAGGTGGTGGAAAGGTCATTTTAGACAGCACTGATTATGTGGGCAAAATGTTTTCATTGCTCCAGGACTCACACTTATTTGCAAGTGTCTCATAATGAAGTCAATATTTCATACAAGAGACATGTCTTACACGTACAAGATATGTTTGTACAAGGATTGATTTCGGAGGATCTCAGCAACTTCTTTCATAATCCCAACCCCTTAATTCCAACTATCTTCAGGATACTGAAAGTGCATAAAAGTAATTTAGACCCGCCATTGAGACCTATTGTGGCACAGCAGTCAAAAACCTATTCACTTGCCATATATGTTGATCGTATGTTAAAACCCATTTTTTCTAACACCCCACACTTACTGAAGGACTCGTGGTATTTCCTTAGTAGATTCAACGGTTTATAGTAGATTCAGTGGTTTACATGGTAGTAAACACATGGGTTTTCTCACTATTGATGTCATTGACCTCCTCACCTGTATACCATAAGACCCTGGTTTGAATTTTTTTTTTTAGCAAAGTGCTTCTACAATATTCCTTTTTGACAGACAAGGATATTCATATTTTGACTAACTTCATGGACCTCATCTTGGACAATAGCGTAGGAGGGTACAGGAACATAGTCACTTATTTTTTAGATAAGCTTTAAGTGATGGCTTAAAGTGGTTAGTGGACAAGATTGAGATATTGGAGTTAGGGAGTTTCATATACAATATATATAGCTGGAAAATAAACACGAGGACATGAGGAAACAGTTCAACTATACTTTCCTAGACTTGGAGAAAACATATAACAAAATCTCAAGAAAGATGATTTGGGCAGTTCTGCAGTGGTTCAAAGTCCCAGAAACATTATTAGAATTAGTACAGACTATGCAGAAGGACTCAATGACTCAAATACGAACTGTGTTCGGACTCAGTGTTTCCTACTAGGAGTGAGTGTGCATCAGGCTTGAGCTCTGAGCCTACTGCTGTTCATTCTGGTAATGGACTACATTAACAAACAGGTTGGAAGGGACAGATAAACAAAGTTGCTGTATGTAGATGATGTGGCATTACAGGCAGATTCTGAGCAAGAAATTCAGCAAAGGATATGGGAATGGAATGCAAAACTGAATGCACAAGGGATGAAACTGAATATAGATAAGACAGCTGTAATGGCAGCAAATAGGGAAAATCAGAAGAAGCTGAACATTTAGATTGAAAAGGAAAATAGTGGAGCAGGTTAACAGCTTCAAGCATCTGGGAGGGGGTGGTTGAGGAGAAGGGAATCCTGAATGAAGAGGAGGTCAAAGCTAAAATCAGAGGGGCTACAGCCAACTGACACAGAATTTCAGGTGTAGTACATGACAGAAGAATGCCAAAGAAGCTGGAAAGAAAGATGTACAAAATAGTGGTATGACCAGTACTACTATATGGTACAGAAACCTGGGCAGTAAAAGCAAAGCAGTTGAGGAAGCTAGAGGTGATGGCGATGAAGTGCCTGAAACAGGTGGTAGGATGTATTGTGTGGAACAGACGAAGAAATGAGGGCATAAGAGCAGAAGCCAAAAATAGCTCCAACTGTAGAAAAGGTCAAAGAGAACAAATAACTGTGGTTCAGGCATATGTGCAGAAAAGTAGAAGACAATCTGGTGAAGGAGATTTAGGGCAGGTCAGGCATGAGTGTCAAAGAAGGCAGGACAGTGGTACTGAGCAGAGAGAGAACTGGTGACAGTTCACATGACACCCCTACTCCATGTAGAAAATGGGGGGAAAAGGGGGATGATTTTTTTTATTTTGCAAATGAATGCTGGGTTGAATTAAAACAAGCCCGTAGGCTGTGATTGTAAACCTGTCTTATAACAGGCTTCAGCTTGTCTTTTAAGATTGATAGCTTTCCACTTACATAAATAATATGAAGTTCCTTTGCAGAGCTTGCAATTTTTGTGGCCGGTCTTTATACCCAATACTTAGTTTCTTACCTAGCATTGCCTGTGTTTGCAGAATCTCTCATCAGTTTTTTCTTGTGATGCAAAACATAATACTGACTCATTTTCAAACAAGCTGCACGTTGTAATGACTTAAGTTTAATCCTCTG